>NC_046154.1:59258459-59363642 GCF_011064425.1 Rattus rattus
CTGAAGGTTTAGCTCTCCCTCCCACGGGATTTGGGTGCAGAGAACTGTTTATCCGGTCTGTTTCCTTCAGGTTCCGGTGGTGTTTCAGGCAGGGGTCCTGCCGCTCCTGGGCCCTCTCCCACGGGAGCCCAGAGGCCTTATACAGTTTCCTCTTGGGCCAGGGATGTGGGCAGGGGTGGGCAGTGTTGGTGGTCTCTTCGGCTCTGCAGCCTCAGGGTGCCCACCTGACCAGGCGGTGGTCTCTCTCCCCAGCGTTTTGCGAGCAGAGAGCTGCTGCGGGCCGGGATCCGCGGGTGAAGATAAATCTTTTATGTGGAGAGTTATTAAGAGTAGGTCTCTGAAGTGTCATAATGAGAGAAAGAGAGCATGAGTCAGGAGCTACTACTCATTCTCATGTGTGTGGCCAGTTGTCCCTGCTCCCGTCTGGGTCTAGGATGAAGAAAAAGGATGTAGATGTTGATCTACAAATAAAAATTAAGCAGAAATGAAAAGAAAGTCTATAATTGAAGTAATGATAGCTCAGTTAGAAACACTTGCATTAATTTCAAATTTAGTGCTTGGCTCTGTGATGCACTTTCAACAGTAGCGGTCTTTCTGGTAAGTCTATTGTACCCTGGCTATTGATTTCTCTTTGCATTTGTGTTAAGGGTTTTCAAATACATACACAAGGGGGTGGGGGGATAATGGTGTCCATAACAAACCTCCATGTATCCTGGCTTAGTTAGGGTTTCTGTCACTGTGATGACTAAAAAGCAAGTTGGAGAGGAAAAGATTGATGCAGCTTACACTTCCACATTGTAGTTCATCACTGAAGGAAGCCAGGACGGGAACTCAAACAGGACAGAAACCTGGAGTCAGGCACTGATGCAGAGGCCATGGGAGAGTGCAGCTTATTGGTTTGCTCCTCATGACTTCTTCACCCTGCATTCTTATAATTCAGGGCCACCAACAAGGGTAGCACCACACACAATAGGCTGGCCTCCACCCCACATCAATAGCTAATTGAAAATACTCTATATGTCCACAGCCCAGTCTTGGTAATTTTCTCAGTTGATTCCTCTCAATGTCTCTAGCTTGTGTCAAGTGGTTGTAAATCTCTTAATACCATCTTAGTATGATCAAATTCAGTTGATTTTGTTTCCTTCATTCTCTGCCTTCATTATCCCCATGTCCATCCCCTAGTCTAGGTTACATTATTTTAAGACGGCTCTACTGATAAATATTTTCATAACATATAATCATTGATTTAAAATTTATAATTCAATATTTTAGAATATTCAGAGTCGTATGGCCATCAACGCAGTTTTGGAATAGATTATCACCCCAAAAGAAATCCTTTACTGGTTTTATTTAGGAATATATACATATGTGTAATATGCACATACATGTATGCATGCATATGCATATACACCATATGCATATGAGGAAATGAAGAAGAGTAAGGAAGTGCAGCTGGGAGGGCATGGAGGGAAGAAGCGGTAGGAGACATGTCATAAACATATTATGATCTCAAAAAGAAAAGAAAGCCTGTGCATTATACCTGTCACGTGATCACTTCAGCTCTCAGCCCTAAGCAATTACTCCTCTACTTCCTGTTCTTCTGGAGTTGCCTATTTATGAACACCTCACAGCAACAGAATCAGAAAATATGTATGTCTTTTAAACCTGGATTTTTCTACTCAGTATTTCTGAAACTTATCCATGTTGTAGCATACATCAGCACTTTATTTTGTTTTATTGCTAGAAATAATATTCCACTTTGTGGACAAACTGGCTGTTTAGTTTGTGTTTGTTTAAGCCAGGTCAGTACATAGCCCAGGCCTGTCTCAGGCTTGAGACTCTCTAGCTCCCTAAGCGTGGACATTGTGAGCATGCATCGCCCTGCCAGCCTAAACCACAGTCTATGCATGCACCAGCTGGGAGATAGTTCCATTAGTTCTACTTTGGCAGTTCTGCCAATAGACTCCTATGAACATTTGTGTACAAGAATATTCATGTACAAGAGTGCATATGTTTTTGTTCCTTTTGGATAGGTGTATTGAAAAGGATTTGTTGGGTCGGGTTGTAACTCTATTTGAACCATCTGAGGGACTCTCAGACCAACTTCCATAGAGGTCATACCATTTTATGTTCTATGACCAGAGTGTGAATGTTCCAACTTCTCCATATCGCCCTCAACCCTTATTACTGTCCTTTACATTAGGGCTAGATAAGGATAAGGAGTGTCATCTCCTTGTGGTTTTACTTATATTTCTATGATGACTAATGATATACAGCATATTTTCAGTTTTTATTGTTCACTTTCAGATAACTGAAATACCTATTCAGATTGCTTTTCAAATTTAAACTGTTATCTGTCCTTTTGTTATCAAGATATAAAAATTTTACATTGCACATATGAAAATATTACTGTAGACATACATGATATCTGCTATCCTGGGTTTTTCTCTCTGTGTCCTGTTCTCACTCCCTTCCCCATCCCTTAACAAGGTCTCACTATGTATCTCAGTTGGTCTCCCACAGTTCTTTGTGTAGGCTTAGGGTTGTGAGGGATTTTCCCCACCCATTTCAGAAAGTCTATTGGTACAGTCATGTGGGTGAGACTTTACAGGTGTAGCTTCTGACACTGCTAGGAGACACAACATTAAAGCCAATATTAAAGCAGATTTCCTGATCCTCTGGCCCTTTTAGACTTTCAATTCTCTCTTCAAAAAATGTTCCCTGATCTTTACCACCTCATTCGTTCACAGGTGATTACGCACTTGCTTCAGCACCAATTTTTAAAATATTAAAATCACTTAAATTGTTTGAACTCCCTTATAAAAAAATCAGTTCACCACTGTCACTAGTGACTTCGAAGTAAATCTTAAAAACTTCGTGAATTTTCCTATACAGACTGTATTTCTAGATGTCAGCGCCGCATTATTTAATCTACATTGTCTTTGATCTTCAGAGCCACCCAGGTTCCAGTGTTCATTTGAAGAGAAAGTGACACTGAGGCAGAGGCAAGCTGTGTGCCCTTCCTATTACCTCACCATCCACTGTGGCCAAAGCATGATGTAATATTGTAATGGCAAAGGCAGCATGACTCAGGCAGTGGATTCTCTGCCTCACGGGCGTCTTTTAATGTGTTGACTTTCTTCAAGGACTTCACAGTCATCTCTGGTTGACCTCCTTGCAGCATTCTGCTCACCAGGGTATAGGAAAAAACAAAACAAAACAAAACAAAAAACAAAACATGGTCTTTAAACTCATTAAGCGCCTGCTCTTAAAATATGAGGGCACAAATCAAAACCTTTGGGGATGGGAAGAAATCTCAGATTCAACAACCCAAATTTTTAAATAGAACTTGGATTCTATTTACTAGAAGGAAGACTTGAATCACCTCCAGGAGTAGCTTAACCTCTTTTCTCAGACACACCGCATGTCTAGTTGATTTCCAATACTAAAGGGTACCCATAATTGCAATGCTAAGGAGGGTAAAGCTTTAAGAATTTTAAGTTTTAAAACAGTCTGGGCTACATAGGGAGATGATGTCTAAAAGTAGGAAAGAAAGTAAGGAAAGACTAGGGAGCAATGAAAAAGAAAGGGAAGGAGAAAGAAGAGAGATAAGGATATCCTGTATTGGGGGATGTTGAAACCTTTTGTTCCTAGAATCTACTAAGCACAAAATGCCAAGCAACTTTACTGTCACCGAGCAATAGGTAAAGATCCCATGAGCCCTGAGACACTGCAGGAATGTGGGATGGGAGAGGAGATGGAAATCTCTGAGACAGACTTTTCTGAACTTGCCTATAAAAAACAGTGCTTTCCACGCATCCATAAGGTAACAACCAGTCAACACCTGTCTCAGAGCCAAGAAACAGTCCAGGGATTGCAGAGTACGTGCGACTCTGACCATCTTTTCAATAAGGTAGAAAAAGAGATTTCATTTCAGATCCAACAACAAGACATTGTCTGGGACACAGCAGAAATGGTTCTGAGAGAACAAGTACTTGGCACAACGAAGGCAAGGAACTGTGGTGTAGTGTGGGCAAGGATGACTTAGGAATGAAAAGAAAAGATAGATTCCAAACAAGATGGGCAACTGCAGAAAGACCATGGACATCAGGCTCAGGACTAGTGCCTTCCACCCAGCCTCTTTCTCCACCAGTAAAATGTTCTTGGGGAAGGTTTTGATGGAAACTTAGTGCAGACATGGAACAAATTGGTCTAGCTTCACCTAAACCAATATGCCCATCTGTTTCTTTACCAATGACCTGTATGATCATAGGTGAACCATTTCAGCTTTCTGAGGCATAGCTTCAGGACACACAGTTTGCTTTACTTGTGATTTCTCCCTTTCCTCTCCTAAGTCTTTCTTTGGTTTCTATGAATTTTCATTTCCATTGTTCCTTTCCAGGTACCATTTATGTAACAGTGAGGCAATTTTAGGCCCAAAGGAGATTCTGCTAAGGAGCCTGAGGCCAGAGCATGGAGGGCAGAGGGGGATATTTGGACTCTCTGATTAATGTTTGCCCCTCAACATCATGGTGATATTCCTGGGATGCTCGTTGCCATGGCCACCTAATTATTTCCTCTAGATTTGACCACCACAGTGAATTGGAAAACTTGCCAAACTTCCAGAAAAACAAGCAGCAGATGTCCAATTTGGAAAAAAAATCATTCATGGACAATAATGTTCAGTTTCCCATCAATCACAGGCAGATATTCTCAGAGATGGAGGCAGGGAAAGGCAGCGGAGGCACTGTGGAAGGCAAGAATTACTTACAATCTGTGGCTTCCCTTTGTAAAACACAGAAGAACCACACTTGGTGTGAAGTGCTGCTTAAGGGACGGAAAAATCTACCTGCATCCATGTGGCCTTGCAAGCTCTAAATAGACACCAGCAGTAGAGGACTAGAAAATGACTTTTAGAATCATTAAGAATATGCTGTCAGTAGCATATTTCTCAATGTCTGACTTGACAACTTTGGCTAAATTTACTCCTCTGCAGTTTGGCTTCTTCATACAAAGTGTGGATCCTAATAACTGCCTCATCTGGGCAAGGGATTGTTATAAAGTGCGGTGATTTAGCACAGGGCTTGGGTACAGTAATGCCTTGATGGACGTCTGTGTTACATTTATTTTTAAATCAGAGTACAGTCTAATAGATCTACCTTCTACAATATCTCAAGATTAATTATTCATTTTGAGAATTACAGAACATCATCTGTACAAGTAGATCACTGTTTTACTGAAGGGGAAAACGAGACCAGAGACGTCATGACAAAAGTGCATGCCTAAAACCCAAACCAAGGCCATCCCAACATCCACAGTGCTGAGAAAGGGGAGGGAAGAGGATGAATGTTTACTCTGATTCTCTTAATCATAGAAATTTTTCATAAATTGTCTTAACTTATTGTATATATAGACTATAAGTTATTACTATCCTGCAAGGGTAGTCTTTTTGTGCACGATGGAAAGATTGTCTTTGTGCTGATTTCTTTATACTGACAGAGAGTTGAGCACAAGCAGGACTTTTGTTATTTTTCTGACAGTGTTATTTTATCCTAGTGTTTCATAAACCTTCTTCTTCATCGCTTTCTGATTGGTCAATAAAGAGCTGATTCAGCCTATGACTGGGCAGAAGAGATAGGAAGGCTGGACTTCTGATCCCAGCAAAGGGTCCCAGGTGCAGAGAAATAGAAGTAGGACAATGAGGAAGGAAGTGAAGAGGTGGCCATGAGGCAGGGTATCCAGGAGGAGTCTGATGAGCAGGTCACCATGTATGTACATAAGGACATAGATGGAGCACAGCAAGCCACGGCAAGACTTAAACTGCAAGTAACACAGGGCCTATGGCTGGGATGTAGCTAGCTTAGAGGGTAAGATGGCCTATTCTTCCCAGTCATAGTGCCTGCTAATGATCTTAATAGGTCTTCGTGTCATTGATTTTGGAGCTAGAAAGGGTGTAGTTATATAGTAACAAAAGGGGTACTGTAACCCAACCCCTGAAAATACATCTACCCTAGGCGAATGCCAGCAGCAAACCACTGAACTGAGAACGGGACCCCCGTTGAAGGAATCAGAGAAAGGACTGGAAGAGCTTGAAGGGGCTCGAGACCCCATATGAACAACAATGTCAACCAACCAGAGCTTCCAGGGACTAAGCCACTACCCAAAGACTATACATGGACGACCCCTGGGCTCCAACCTCATAGGTAACAATGAATATCCTAGTAAGAGCACCAGTGGAAGGGAAGCCCTTGGTCCTGCTAAGACTGAACCCCAGTAGATGTGATTGTTAGGGGAGGGAGGGTGGTAATGGGGGATGATAGGGAGGGAACACCAATATAGAAGGGGAGGGGAGTGGTTAGGGGATGTTGGCTCGGAGCCGGGAAGGGAATAACAATCGAAATGTAAATAAGAAATACTCAAGTTAATAAAAAGATAAAAAAAAAAAAAAAACAAATGGATGAATTAGAGCAGTGGTTCTAATGTGGTTTATAAGCCCTTTGGGAGTCAAACGATCCTTTCACAGGTGTCGCCTAAGACCATCTGAAAATGTAGATGTTTACATTATGATGCATTACAGTAACAAAATTACAGTTGTGAAATAGCAATGGAAATAATTTCATGATTGGAGATCATAACATGAGGAACTATATTAAAGGGTAAAAACATTAGGAAGGTTCAGAACCACTGAATTAGAACATAAGAACATCTTACTTTATTTCTGTGTCATTAGCAAGAAGAGCATTATCTGGTACATAGGATTGCAGTAAATATTTGTGAATGAGAGAGGTGGGAAATTGCCTTAGTTGGGTTCTTACTGAATGATAGAGACAGGACTTGGATTAGAATCCAATTCTAAAGCATATGGGTTTTTAGTTTTGTTTTGTTTGGAGGTTTTGTATGTTCTCTACCAGGAATACTAGATTGTAGGATGGAAGCCGGAGAAAAATATTCCCCCATCGTGGAAACACGGTTATGTGCTATACATCAACTACTTTTACAACTATCGACAGCTGCTTTCTTCTTCAAGCCAAGATGCTGATATGCATGAAGCCTTGGTGTTTACTCCAAGATTAGACAGTGAGTCAAAACGATGAGAGCTCCGATTCTAGTCCGTGACCTATCCCTCCATGCTGGCCACTTCCCAAAATCATAGCTCCTCCAAGATTGCATCCAGAAAGACACTGGTGGTGAGTCAGGAGAAAATCAAAGCTGCCGTGAACTAGAAGCAAACAGCTCCTCAGGCCAACTATGAGTGTTGTGAAGGATGCAGGGAGCTAGTGTCAACCTCTAGGACCAGCACGGGAACCTAGCATGCCAAGGAGCTTGACAATCATGTTGGGACTTGGGTCAAACTTGGGAGCTACCTGCCTTCCATCCCTAGGCCAGGAAACTAAATTCCTCCAGGTCTTGAACTTCCATCAGTCATTTGCAGTGAGGACCATTTCTGTCTAGCATCTTGTATTTGTCAGGAGTGGAGAGGCAGTGAAAACCATGATACTCAAAATCTCTGTGAACTATCAACAATTCCTATTGGCTAGACACTTTTCTCATTAACCAGGGTTAATAGGAAGTATCCATTGATAGTGAAAACAAAAGACGTTATATTATTTTCATGTCTGATTCAGCTTGTTTAGATTAGTCTGAAACATTCCTATTGGTTCTTTTTTATGCCTCTGAAGAAATCTAATGGATTTTCATAAAACACTGGGTACTGTGGGCTGGGGTCTGTTTCTGCCCTCAAGGTCTCCAGGCACCACTGTGCACTAGGCTGGACTAGAAGGAATGAAGCTTAGTCGGACAGATGGGCTGTACAGGATTTCAGCTGGCATGAGTGCAGAAAAATAGCCTTCTCTGGAAAAGTTTTCTGTGAAACAACTCTCCTTTGTTGGGGGTAATAAGGGTTATATATAATCCCTAGGGAGTGGGTAGCAGTTTTGGGGGTGAGTTTACATTATTGAGTAGTGCCGAGATTCTGGGAATGCCTCATTTTCAAGAAGAGGAATATCAGGTACTTGCAGGGCATGTCCTTAGAAGCAGAGAGGAAATTTAATCTGTTATTTGGCTACCAGGCTACATGACTACCTTAAGATTGGTGGAGATGGGGGTCATAAGGCTTATGTATGCTTGGACATGTAGGCCCAGAGCAAGAAGAAAAATAGTCCTACTCCTGCCAGGTCTCAGGACAAGATTTTCAGGAGCTTAGACATGTCTTGATCTCACTCTTGCTTCAGATTGACTCCCTAAGTTGCACAGCTTTCCAGCCCCATAAAGTAACAAAATTACTGAACAGAGAAGTGCTTCTATCTGAACAGGTGCTATGCTCCAAATGTATATGTTACCCTTAAACATGTCTGTTGAAAGCTTCTCCTGAAGCCAAGGAATGAAGAGATGGGGTTTGATGGATCTGATTAAGTCATGTAGTTCTGGCCTCATGAAAGGATGAGGGAGGTAGAAGAGAGTCCCTTCTGCTACATGAGAACACTGAAAAGACACATCTTGGGACAAGGAAACCTGCCTCAATAAATACCAAATCTGCCTTGATGTAGGATTTCCCAGCCTCTAAGATGGCAAGCATTGGATTTGTATTGCTAAAGAATATTATATAAAGTATCTTTGTTAGGTAACAGGCAAGAACAAGAACACCACCAAATTGGACAGAGAAAGGCCCATAATATACCTCAACCCCACATAAAGAACTATAGATAACCAAGTGGAAGAGGTGGTTCCTCCAGGGAAGAGCACATGAATTGGATGTCTAGTGCAGAAAAGTTCTGAAAACATACACAAAGTTGGTACCATACTGGTTATATTTAGGGATATGTATCTTTTTACACATACATGTATGAGTACAATAATAATCAGTGAAAAAGGAGGTTATGGAATTGAAGTAGAGAGGGGAGGGATATATAGGAGGATTTGGATAAAGAAAAGGGAAGAGAGAAATGTTTTGATTAAATTATAATTTCAAAAGTTAAAAAACTTAGAAATAAGAGTAGAAAGACAGCAGACACACATGTTTACTTCCTAGATTCTTTCATATTCATGTATTTATTTGTAGGAGGTATTTATATATAGTATGTATTTATTTGTAGGCAGTATTATCTACATTTTACACAGGAAATAAAGGACCATACCTAAAGTTTAACTGAGATTTGAAACTACGGTTTGGATTCATGTGTGTATGTAATGGTGGTGGTGGTGGTGGTGGTGGTGGTGGTGGTGGTGGTGGTGGTGGTGGTGGTGGTGGTATGTGTGTCTATCTCTGTGTGTGCATGTGTGCATAAGTCTGTATGTCTATGTGGTGGTTAGTGGTCACTATCAGGTGTCTTCCTAAATAGCTCTTCACATTTTTTGAGAGTCAGGTTTCTTTGTGGAAACTGGAGCTCACTGCTTTGATAGACCGTCTGGCCAGTGAGTTTCAGGAATCTGTCTGTGTCTACCTTCCTCCCACACCCAGTGCTAGGGTTACAGACACACATGATGATTCACATTAAGATCATCATGCTTGCACAGCAAACACATGGTACGTACCTTGCTGAAGGAGCCGTGAACGTTTCTGGTTCAGGTTATTAACCACCATATAGTACTTCTTTTTGGCCACCTATCTTATTGGGGTTTGCTTTTTTCCTTCTACATGTGTCTGGTGTGTTTTCTTTTGGGATACACGTGACAATCATCAAGCAATAAAGTATGTTTTAAAATATATTTGTAGTCATGAGAACATCACCACAAGTTCGGTAAAGAGCACATCCATCATGACTATGGCATACATGTTGCAGGCTCATTGTCAATGCTTGGTGCTGGTTTATGACACTATTTGGAGGATGTGCAAATGCTAGGAAGCAGGGATCACAAGAAACAATAGGTCTCTTGGAGGTATTACCAATCACCCCCCCCAAATCTGGTCCACTACCAAGAACGTCCTCCATTGCAATCTGCCACTGCCAAACTCATGAGTCCAGCAGCCATAGCCCAAACATAAACACATGACCAAAACAGAACTCTGCTCTTTTAGGTTTATTTTCTCAAGTGTTTAGTCATAGAAACACAAACATCTTCTACTGCAGATTTCCTCACGTTTCTTTAGCATGTAGTCCTTTTCCTGACCCACCTCCATCTTTAGATTTCTGATTTCCAATCTGCAGCTCTAGGTCACTTTGCATTTTTGAGAATTTATACGAAGCCACTTGTGTGGCCTGTGTTCTTCACTATCTTCCCTTTCACTCAGCACAGTCAGCCATCCAGGATGTTGAACATGTCAACAAGCCATTCCTTTTCTTTAGATCTCTTATCACATTATCTGACTATGACTATGTGTGGCAATGTGTCAGTCACTTTTGCGTCACAGTGACCACCAAACTTTAGAAATAGCTTAAGGGAGAAAAGAGTTATTTGGCCCCAGCTTCACAGGATCTCTGTCTATCATGACAGGGAAAACATGATGGGATAACTGAGATCATGACAAAGAGAATGGGTGATAGAGGCTGTTCACACTGCTGTGAGACAGAAGCCAGCAGCTGGGCGTATCTCCCAGAGATGAACCCTTAATGATCTACTTTTAGGCCCCACCCCTAAAAGTTCTACTCCAAATATTTCATGTGAGTTGAGAGGAATATCTCATAGTCAAACCATAGCAAACAGTACACAAAGAAGTTCAAACAAGGTACCACGAGTACACATAGACATGTATTTTATTACTAAGTATGTTAATTTGGACCAGAATCTAGATGTGTAATGGTGGACTATAGTATCTTTATAAGAAACTGCCTCATCGTTTTCCAAAGTGGTTGTTCTAATACATTTTCACTGGCTGTGTTTGAATGCATCAGCTGTTCCTTGTTCTCACTAACATTAGCCACCAAGTGGGCATGTGAAGATACTGTGGGGAGGGGTACACGTACTCATATGAATGCAGGTATACATAGAAGCCAGAAAGCAACCTTGGTGTTGTTCTTCTTGGGAAGCTGTTGGTTTTCAACTGGGTTAGGCTGGCAGGCCATGGAACCTGTGGGGCCTACCTGTTCCTCTCTCCTTAACATAGGGTTGCAAACCATGCCATCACGCCTGGCTTTTTATGGGAGTGCTGGGCATCAAACTCAGGTCCTCATGCCATTTCCTGTCATTGTGGTTCTAACTGATGTTTCCCTAAGGAAAAGGTAATGTTGAACATTGTTTCATGTGCTAATTCACAATCTACATTTCTTTTTTGTTGAAATGACCGTTCAAACATTTTGTCCTTTTCATTTGTATTGGGTTGTCTGATTTTATGACTTGCTGTTGATCTAAGCTACCGCTCTTCCCTCTGGAGCAGCTTCTGTATTGTACGTGGAAATTCTAAAAACTAGAGCATAAGAAAGGGGTTCGTGCAGTTTAGAGGTTAGAGCAAAGGTCAGAAATTCACAAAGAATTTGGTGAATGCCACATTGCTCTGTACATGCTAAGTAACATCACTTAATAACTCGGGACACATTCCCCCAATCTCACTCTGTAGCTGGACCTAATAAACATATGCCCTAGTGTTTCTTTGAAAAATGAATGAAGCACTCTTCTTAAACAAGTAACTTGAGACAATGAGAACAACTGTTGCTGAGCCAGTGTGCTAAAAAACGAGGATATTTGAGAGAGCTTTAATTGTAAGATGTCTCAGAGTCTCTTTAATGGGGGAGAACCCTAGACCCTGTGCCCTGGGGTAAAGGTGCAGGTGGTCCTCAGCAGCTGATAAGGAGGTTTGTTTTTCTAGGTTGTGAAAAAAAACAAGGGGTGTCTCTCAGCACCTCTATTGTGCTCCCAGAGGCCTGATGGGAGTTGGCTTCCCTTTATCACTCTTGGTCTGGATAAGGATAGGGTAGAAGAGATTGCCCCTGGCTCTCTGACAAGAAAAGAGCAGCTTCCAGACAGAGTTCAACCTGAGAAAAGGCTTCCCTGCTGTGAGGGAATTATTCACTCTGGGATAGGCTTCCTGGGCAGAACATCAAATGTTTCTGCTAGCAGTGGAGTTCAGATTGAGTAGCTTAACCCGTTCATGCCCAGTCTGCATAAACTACTGAATCCTTGCCTCAAGGTAGTAGGCAGTGCACAGAATGCCCAGCTAGATCAGTTTTCTTGTTCTGATTTTGACTTCCACTCCCCGTGCTGGGGGACATCTCTGCAAATGTTCCTGTGATCCACGGTGTTCCACTGAGCTTCTATCAGTGTTTTGTCATTACTACCTCAGGAGCTATTTCTCCATTCCTTTTAGCTCCTGTGGGCCTCATTCCCTCAGTCCTCTGGTCTGGTTGAACCCAATAGCCCTTAGTTGAAAGCTCTTAAGGGTCCACATACAGTCAGACTCTTGGCTGTTAAGGACCCATGTGCAGTCAAACTCTTTTAAAAAGTATGCATGGCCAGTTGTTGTAGGATGTTCAGAAGCCATTGAAGCAGGTGGATCACAAACTTAAGGCTAGCCTGAACTATATTTTTTCTTTAAAAATTAAAATAAAATTTTCAATTTAAGTTCATGTGTGTGTGCGTGTGTGTGTGTGTGTGTGTGTGTGTGTGTGTGTGTGTGTGTGTGTGTGTGTTCCTGTTGTTGCTTGGACCTTTCTGAAGGAAGAACATTGCCCTGCTCTCCTCTGATGAAAGATGGCAATATCTTAAATGGAAAACCTATACTATATGTGTGACAGCTCTCAAGTGGAACCTCTCTTTCATGGGGAAATTCCTAACAAGGGCATGTGGAGCAGCAGGTTGCATTAGACTGGGAGTTGTGCAGGATACCACAGAAAGACTGGCTTAGACTCAAATGCTAATAGCCTATCTGATGAGGACAAACAACATGATTACATGGAGAAGCAAAGCCAAGTTTCCCATTCTTTCCTTAGCTGGCAGGAGTAAACTTCCTGGAATGGCTCCTTCTTACCTCCTGTCCTCTCTGCCCTCAACAACTTCAGGGAACATTCCCCAAGGCTGTTCAGACAAGTGGTTTGAAAAATCTGACTTCACAGAAGTCTTAGTAATTTACCTTCAAAGAAGAGTAAGGAATGAGTCCTTTCACAGAGCAAAGGATCTATGCTAGAAGGAACACTGGATAGTTTCCTATCTGGTGCAGCACATTCTGAGAGGGGACAGGAAAGGGTGCATGGAAAGCTAGCAGCACACAGAGGCCCAGTGGCTTTGTCTTTCCTATCTTTCCTGTTTTTCCTGTCTTTCCTGTGTTCCCTTCAAATTTTATAGCAGTCCTTTGGAGAAGTAAAAAATTGATGAAGCAGCCTGCCTCCACTTTGAGCGTGGAAACCATCCTATAGTAAAGACAAACTAGGTTTATTCCATTTGTGATTAAATCTGTTTCTCAAGGATGAGACTATGCCCCATCTGTAACCTTAACTACAAAATGGATATGTACTGCATGCTCCAGAAAATGGCAATCATATCTTTGTTTCAAAAGGTTATTATGACCACCTGTTGTTATGACCACCTTGCAACCATGGCTTTGTTTCAGGAGATTGTTAAGAGCAACTTGTTATGCTTTTGTTCTGCTTCTGCAACCCTGCCTGTTTGCTTGTCAAATCCGTATTTGGAAATCCCTTACCCCTGAGCTATAAAAACCTAATCTTCCCCACATCCAACGCTGATCTGGTGAACCCCACCTTAGTGGGAGGCTGCCCAAAGGGCTACAGGAAGCATAAGAGCAACGAGGCTTAGCAGTTTGCAAAATGGGGAGAACTCAGTTCTGCGTGAATGTTCAGGGACAGTGAGAAGATGCTCCTACAGTCTATCCATCAGTTGTCTTCCTTAAAGATAGCTGGATAGCATTTCCTGCAGTGGAAGCTTTCTAGAAAAGGCAAGGGAGCTTGAGAAGGTAGCTTCTGCTTTCCTCTCCTCCTTCTGGTGTCCAGGGAGAAAGAAGAGAGCAGTGAATCATGAAGTCTAAGAGAAACAAGGGCCCAGAATCAAACAGACTTTGTTATAATTACTCTCAAGAGTTCTGACTTTCTCTAAGGTAATAGAGGGACTCTTTAGCGGGTAGACAGTGTGGTAGGTAGGGAACAGGGGAAGTTGGTTTAGGGAGGGACTGTGCTTTGATATTGTTTGTGTATCTAAAGGTTCATGAGCTGAGATGGCAGAAACTTTGAGAAGTGAAGGCTTCTGAAAATGACTAAGACGTTGGGCATGACACCCTTAGAAATGATTAACCTGCTCTTTTGGAATTCTGACTCGTCACTTTGTTATAAAGAAAGAGCCAGTCTGGCTGTGGGCAAGTGGACTGTGCCACCAGACAGAAGAACTGGTAAGGCTACATGAGCCCAAATCCTGTGAAACTCAGAATTGAGTGCAGTAGGCAGGGAACCAGCTCCCAGCCAACGTCTACTTGCTCTGGAACATGTAACTACAACACCCCACCAAAAGAAACATGACAATCAGTCTCATAGAGAAAACACCTGAAGTTTTTCTCCATGCTAATAGAGTATCCCTAGCATCTCAAACTGATCCAATGGTAAACATCTACCCCTGGACACCACCCTACTCTCCAATGTTTATAAAGTCCCATCCACATGGAATAAAGTGCACACGTTTTTCACAGAGAATCATCTGAGAGTGATTGTTTTACTGAGCTGGAACACTTCGGAGAAGAGTTTTCTCTCCTGAAGCATTCATCGCAGGATCTCAGACCTGCCTGGCAAGGTGGGTTCATGCCTCTGCTGTCTCTGTTGCTGTAGCTGCAGCTGCCACCCTGCCTACTGCCTGTCACAGCCACCTGCTGTCTCTGCTGCCACCACCCCTGCCTCAGGCATTGGTGCTGTCACAAAATCAGGCAAGACCTGGGACCCCAGCTACCTGTGTTGGCTTCCCTTCTGAGAGCTATAACACTGGCTGTTTCTGGTCAGACCAGAGATCCATGGAACCCCCAATTACCTCCAATCTGCCTCCTGATTGTCTCTGGTTTTCTGTATATTCTGTGTCATGTCTTCCTCTCATATATGCTTTATGATGTGATAAGTAATAGGCACTCATTAGAGCTAAACAAATGCTAGAACCAGGTTCTTGAATCTGGAGAATTGTGAATTTTAAACATTTTTTTCTTTATAAAGTTCCCAGCGTCGGGTATTTTGTCATAGGGAAATGAAGTGAACTGATCCAGAAAAAATAGCTCTGAAGACTTTTCAGGAGATGCATTGGGATGGAGAAACATTGGCATGAAGAATTGGGAGGAAATGGGAATACAAGCAGGACCTCCATTAGGACTATGAGTGTTATAATGCAAAGTAGAGACTTGAAATATATCAGGAAGATGAGAGACTAGAACTCAGCTGACCTAAGTCAAGTGGGAGCTTTTTCTATAGGCATTCTATGTGACTTTCTCTATTTTTTATTCTGCATTTATTAATTCATCTCAGTCTTATGCTGTATTACCAATTCAGGTCTTCAGGTGAGCAAACTGAACCATAGCTGATAGTGAGGACAGGACTTGAAACAAGTAGGTCTGACTTTATGAAACAGTTGGATATCTGCTTCAAAATCTGCTTTATTTTATTTTATAAATCTTTCTCCACTTAGAAATTCTGGTTTGAAGCCGAGTCAGAAATTTTTTTAGCCAAGAAGTTCATGGATAAATTTCTTCAGGTCTAATGAACAATAACAAGTTTCTGTGCCTTTCTGGCATATGATTATTGTTTCTGAGGGAAGCAGTGGCCTGGCTTTTCAAGAGATTCTCCAAAAAGTCTGATGAGATTTGGTCCATTGGTATACATTGTAATACTAAAGGGAAGACATAGGCCTGCTAGTGAATTCTCATGGTCACAAGCTTTTGTGATACAAACCTTGTTCTTTGACTTAAACCTATTGGTTAAATAAATTATCTACAGCCAATTATAGAAGGGACTAGAGGTAGATGGGTTTGGAATGACGTGGTTGGGGGAGAGAGAGAGGAGAAGAAAGGAGGGAGGAGAGAAGAAGAGGAAGCTAACATGAGGGGAGAGGAACCCTGAGCACATGGCCGGGAGAAACAGCAAGTATCTGGGATACACTGCTGGGGAGGTAGCCAGGCCAGCAGTTAGAAGAGTGGATTAGGAGTGATCCCAGTAATTGTTAAAGCCAAATAGAATAACCATAGTCTGACTCTCATTTATTTGTAAGCTAGTTGAGGAAATGCTTAAACTGGTTGTAGTACATGGGTCTTGGGTCTAAAACTTGATTTCCGAATATTGCCTTAGAAGAGTGGTTCTCACAGCTTGACCTGAGGCAGCAGCATAGTCTGTAAGATCCATTAGGATGTCTATTTCCAGGCTTCAACACAGAAACTCTGGGGCTGGTGCCCAGAGATCTGTCTTAAGAATTCTAGTGATGTCTATGTGTTCAAGTTTTAACCACTGCTTAAAGCATAAGGAGAAACTGTTAGTCACAGGCCTTGGTGAGGCACTCACCACAGATGTCCTGTCAAGGAGAAAGAAAAAAGTCTCAGAAGATTGAGATCTCTGGAAGAAAATACTGGGAGGAAGCTTTGAGTTGACGTTTTAGATGATAAAGGTCACTGAAGGTTTCAATGGGGCTAGCAACCAGCATTATAGAGGGCTCTGTATTTACAGCTTAGTGGATACAACCTGTAATGAGTCTACCAATATCCTACAAAGCCTTCTAGGCCAGTTCCTTCCTGTCCCTAGTTTCCTTCGATGCTAGACTTTAAATATTCTATCTAAGATACACAATTTGCTTAAGACATTTAAGGAGGGGATTAGTGGCCTGGACTCCCAGGCCAATCAACAGCCATTCTCACCCTAATCACACACTGTGAAGTACTAAACGATCTGGCCCATACCTTCCTTGTCTAGTTGACATGACTACTGTGCAGTCTGTGCCCGGATGTCAGTCTCTTTCTTTCTACGCCTTCTTGAGAACACAGAAAGGTCAGAAGACAGACTTCAATGTCTGAAGATGGAGATGATGAGGATTCCTGTACCCTGGCCCTCCCTCCCCCAAGCCAGGTCTGGTTTCCTCCGTCCCGTCTGCTAACTCATAAAAAGCTGGAACACACGGAGGGTAGGGAAAGTGTCTGAGCCTGCTGGTCAGCTCAGAAAGCTTCTGGGAATTCACTATGATCTAAACAACTATTCCAGTTATGTTATGACTCAGCCCCTGCACTCAGGATCAGCTTGTGTCCACTGGCCGCTGTTGCTGACTCAGGGCTCAGGAGAGCACCTTGTCAGCCCTTCTGGGCTCTCAACTCCCTTTGCCACTGTCCCTTCATCCCCAGAGGACACAGAATGGATCCAACATGGAGCTTCTCAGCATTCAGTTTCACTTCTTAACAAGCGACCAGACTCCTCCATTTCCTCCTCTTCCTCCTGCTGCTCCTCTTTTCCCCTTCTCTTTCCCATCACATTCCCCTCCTCCTTCTCCTCTTCCAACCCTCTCCTCTTCCTCCTCCAGCTTCTGGCTCCACATATCGGTCAATCTCTGGTAGAATCTAGAGAAATGCAAGCAGATAAAGTCACTAGGACATTGTGCACTCACACGTGTACTTAGTGCGTTTATTGAGCACCTATAATGTGAGCACTGATTGCTAAGGATTTGGATCTGAAAAGACATAGGCTATGTTTGCCCGTACCATTCATGGTCTTGGTGGGGGTAAAATGCATGAAGCAGACATTTAGGAAGTCATAGAAAATGCACAGAAGCAAAATGCCAGGGACCTCTGAGAATGGCCAGCACTGGTGTTGACTCTGCCTGGCAGCTCCCCTCCCCTGAAACAAGCACTTAAGTGTAGACAGTGTATGGAGAGTAATCTAGGAGGACTCGGAGATGTAGGGAAATGCCAGGAGCTTACATGGCACAGAGAGGCTTTTTTCTCCCAGAAGAAACATAGCAAACCAACAGGCAAAAAGAAGGCTGTGACCAAATATCTGACAAGAAACAACCTAAGGGAGGAAGGATTTGCGGGGCTTATAGTTTGAAGGGATACAATCTATCATGTCAGGCAAGACAAGGGTGCAGACGGTAAGGGAGGGTGGCAGAAACAGGGGTCTCTTGTCACAGTGCTTCTGCTGTCAAGAAGAAAAGGGACAGGAACCTCTCTGTTCAACTCACTTCTGTTTTTGTAATCCAAAGCCATGGCCCATGAAATGCTCATACTCCCCTTCACTTACTCTAATCTAGCCATTCCCCATAGTGGTGGACAACCATCCTAATGCTGCAATCCTTTAATACAGTTCTTCATGTTCTGGTGACCACCACCCCCCATCATAAACTTATTTCATGGCTACTTTGTAACTGTAATTTTGTTGTTGTTTTAAACAGCAATATAAACATCTGACATGCAGGATATCTGATATATGACCCCTGAGAATCACTGTTCTAAATGCTGTCAAGTTGGCAGTATTAATTGTCGTAAGTAGCAAGGTTCATTGCTTAGCCCAGAGGCTTTTTTTTTTTAAACCTTGAACCTACTCTGCACCATCATCTTGTAAATATAGCTCCGTGTCCTAAATAGTAAACCCTGTGAGCTGTCTCCTTTATTTCAGCGGGAAATGGAAGGGGAGAAAAGAAAGGGCATAAGCTGTCAGGTAAAAACTGAAGGAAAAACTAACACGAGTATCTCCTCTCTCTAGACCAAGCCTCCATGTGTTACTATCTTGTCTTGATGAAGGCCACATGTACATGCAGATCCACAGCAGCCACAGTAGGCAGGGCGGTTCAGAGTGGGCGTGGCTAGGCTGCAATTAGAGCATGGTTTGCCAATTTAGAAACCGACTACGCATTTAAATAGACAACATAAACAGATGACCGTGTCCTATTTTACAGATATACAAATGGAAGACTGGAAATGTTAGGTAACTGTGCAGTAAGTAAGGAAACAGGCCTTCAGACCAAGATCTCTCTGAACTCAAAACTGTACACTTTTCAACACACCACTCTGTTTTTAATCTATTCATGAAGTGAATTTCATCCCACTTTTGTATCAATTGTCTAAACATCATTAAATACAAAGTCTATCACAGCTGCCATACAGAATTAAGCGCCCTGCAACTATACCTAAAATGTTTATTATCAGACTTAACAGACTTCCTTGTATACTTATCATCGACTATTTTATATTAAATAGTTGTGTGATAGTCAGTACAAATTCCCAAATTCAAAGCAATGGAAGAGGGAGTGAGGAGGGTCTCTTCTCCTGACAGTGTTTTGGGGTGACAGTCAACTCATTTACTATAAATGTAGTGAGTGGTGTAATCATGGATGCTGGTGCTTCTGTGGAGTTCACTGTGTACTAGGAACCATTCTAGGCACTCTTAGTAAATTATTTCACTGAATTATCACAAGAGAATCGTAAATCAAAGCAGACACCCATCTGGGAGCAAGAGGAAGGAGCCTCAGGTTTGAACTGATTCAACCTTAGCCACAGAAGGGTACTACACTTGAAACAAAACCAAATTGGAGTATGTTCCACACATATTAGATTTTAAAGAATTAGTATGGAAGAAGGTAATGTAAAATCCCTCATTGTTTTTACATTGGCTACATGGTGAAATGAGAGTTGGAATATATTAGGTTCAATCCAACACATTACTAAAGTTAATTTTACCATGTCTCTGTGCTACTAGACAATTTTAAGTCAGATACTGGCTAATGTGTATAAATTGATATTCTCTCGAAGGTAGGGCTGCTTCAGGGAAAGAAGTCTGAGGAGGCATTGAGAACAATATGGGACCGAAAGAAGGCACTGGGCTCTCAGTGTTCTGCTTTTATGGCCAGAAAGGGTAATTCCAACTATGCCCAAATCTGAGCCATCAGGATCTGTCAACAGTAGCTGTGAGTCAGGGGCCTCCTACAGACCTACAAGGTCATGTTCTGAAGATGGGAAAGGCAAGAACCAGTGGGGAGAAGATGAAAAATGGAGAAATGTTAGGGCAAAATCCAAGCCTTTCTGTAAACTCTCATCTAGCCCTCTAAGTTAATCCTGCCATCTCTTCCTTCATTTATCTTATCTCTCAATCACCCCTTTCTCTACCCCTGCCCTTCACACAATCACACTCACCAACAACTTGAGGGGTTCTGGGAACCTCAGGAATAGCACCTTCTTCTCTGGGGACGTTTACGCTGACCATTTATGCTGCCTGAAGTGCTCCAACTGCAGCTTTAGGTGGTAGCTACCTGAATTCTGTTCCAAGAGGTCAAACTGACCATCTTATTTAGAATTACAGCTTCCACTAGTATCTCCTCACTAGCTTTTGTCCCTGCCCTCTCACATAGTTTTAATTACCTTTAAATTTACCCCATTTGTCAAGTTTTCATTATGCCATTCTTGGCCTTCCCATCTGTGCTCTGCACAGATAAGAGTCTCAGAGTTGTTCCCTGCATTATTTTCAACGCAGGATGAGTTTAGTTGACAGTAATTCCTCAATGACCATTTCATTGCCTTCCTATAGCAAGGCTTGAGTATCTAGTGAGGTCAGCCATTCAGCTTCTACAGCTTTACATCGTCTTCCTTCTGAAACCCATAGAAAGGCCTCCCCCAGAGAGGTGAAGGGCCAGCTCCTCTGAGGAAAATACCCTGGATTGAGAGTTGGGTGTTCCAGATGCCTGTTCAACTCTACTTGCATACTGATCACAACCCCTCAAGGTCAAAGGTTCTAGGTTCACTGGGAGGTTGAATAAATACACAGAGCATTGGGGAAGAGAATGATGGAGAGAACTGCTACCTGAGGCCCAATGGATGGGCCTCAGACTGGACAAGTCACCAGGGCCTGGAGGATGTTCTCAGACACTATGCCAAACCAACTGGATCAGAAACTGAAGGTCAGGCTGAAGATCTAGCTTTCAGGAATCTCAAGGAGATTCTGTCACCCTATCTGCACCAGGGAGTGGTTAGAGCTTTGCAAACCATCCTACAAGTGTGTGCTTGGAAAGAAAATGTCCCTCTGAAGCTGAGGGGCTCTTCCCTATATCTCAGGAACTCAGGGAGTGTCCCAACATGGGGCTAACCTGAAGTGGGAAAGGACAGGGCACCCAGATACTCCCAACTCTTGACCAGGCTCTGACTTTCATGAGGCTATGACTAGGGCAGGTGACCAGGTCCACCCTGTTTGAACTATAGCCTTGCAAAAGCCAGAACAGCAGGTGTGTTGGCCCTCTTCATTCCTGGGCTGTCATCTCTATTACTCTTTGTCTCACCTCTAGCCTTAGATCATTTCTCATTTCCTGTTGTTTGTTGTTATCTTCTCCATCCCATTTCATTCCCTAAGTTCTTTTCTCCTTATCATTTTCTCTGACTTGATCAAGGAATACTGACCCTGTGGCTATGTTGAGCCCTAGAGGGTACTAGACAGAGAAACAATAGCCTCTGACTTCTGGGGACAGTCCCTTTCTTCACCCATTCCCTCTCAGCTTTTCCATTTTCTCCTCTTTAAAATTTAAATATTTACTTTTTAATAGCTAGGGGAAGGCTCTATTGAATTATTAAAAGCCTCCATTTAACTCTATATTGTACCAAAGAGATACTTGCACACTCATGTTTATTGCTACTATGTTCACAGTAAAAAAGGAAATAGAAGCAGCATAGATGTCCATCAGAAGTTGATGGGATCATGAACATGGGATACATAGATACAACAGAATTATATTCAGCACGAAAAAATAATGACATTATGACCCTTGCAGGCAAACAGACAGATCTGGAAACTATTAAGCCAGGTTACCCACATCCCGAGAGACAAATACTACATGTGCTATCTGATATAGACACTAGCCTTTAATTCTTATATATGTGAGTTTAAATGCCAGTAGGCATTATGAAACTAAAAGGGGGACCATAAGAAACAGGAGATTTGAGGGAAGCCCTGGAAAGTAAGAAAAGTAAATGGGGAAAGGAATTCTGGGAGCAGAAAGGTATGACAAGGGAGTAGGAAAATATGGAAAGAGGAAGGAGAGAATCAGCAAAAACTAATTGCATATGGAAATGCCATAATGAAATGCTAAATAATAATGTAAAAGGCTCAATATTTAAAATACGAAAAGGGGGGGCTTTCTTTTGTCTGATTTATAAAAAGCTGTAGTCAAGAGGCAAACCCTACCTTGTGCCCACAGTTTAGCTGTTGCCAGCCACTACTACCTCAACTGCAGTTCATTTACCTGAAGCAGATGGCCCTAACTGGGGAATTCCTGGACTGAGACATTTTCTTCTCTCTGGTTTCACTTTTATGCTGTTCTTCCAGTCAGCTACTCACTGCACAAGTAGTGAACCATGGCAGAAATTGCGCTCCAGGAGTGCTGGCCCAGAGAAATGATAATATATGAAATTTTAAGTTTTTGAGTAGTGTCACAAAATCAAAAAATATACAGGTAAAGTTAATTTTAAAACTGTACCTTGTTTAACCTAATAGAGCTTTAAACAAGGTATTTTGGTCATATTCATCCATTATTCCTTCCCCCTGACCCATCCTAAATTAATCTCCACCTCTTTATCCTCCAAAGTTTGTGTCCTTTTTAAATTTTTTTAAACAATTCACCAAATTCAATTTGTACTTCCCACATACTCATAGGTGTGTGACCATCTACTGAAGCATGGTCAATCTGTCAAGGGCTTCTCCCTTAAAGAAAACTCAATGGCATCTCCAAGTAGCCATTGAGTACCAATAATTCTTTAGCTAGGGGTAGGGACCTATGAGCCTAAGGTACTAGAACACTGACGTCACGGAGCTTGCGCAGACAACCAAAACTGCCATGGCTGGAAGAATTGCTTTCACTCTGGTGCCCTCCAACCTCTGGTTCTTACAGTCTTTCTACTCCTACTTCTTGAATAGTCTCTTGGGGGAAGCAGGAGTGCTACAGAAGTACCACATGAGCACTCCACTGTTATTTATTCTCTGCACTTTAACGAGCTATGAGTTTCTGCATCATCCACAAAACAGGGCTCAGCAGACAAATAATCTGATGCATCCTATCAGATAACCACAGACTAAGGCTGGTGTAGATTAACAACAAAAATACCAGAAAACCTACATACACATGGAAGTTGAACATCACTCTACTCAATGATAACTTGGTCACAGAAAAAATAAAGAAAGAAAGTAAAGACTTTTTAGAATTAATGAAAATGAAGGCACAACATACCCAAACTCATAGGACACAGTGAAAGCAGTGCTAAGAGGAAAACTCAGCTCTAAGTGCCTCCAAAAAGAAACTGGAGCATATACTAGCAGCTTTACAGCACATATGAAAGCTCTAGAACAAAAAGGAGTGAATACACCCAAGAGGAGTAGACAGCAGGAAATAATCAAACTCAGGGCTGAAATCAACCGAGTAGAAACAAAAGGAATATACCAAGAATCAACAAAAGCAAGAGCTGGTTCTTTGAGAAAATCAACAAGATAGATAAATCCTTAGCCAGACTAACCAGAGGGAACAGGGACAGAATCCAAATTAACAAACTCAGAAATGAAAAGGGAGACATAACAACAGAAATTGAGGAAATCCAAAAAATCATCAGATCCTAATACTATATTTCAACCAAACTGGAAAATCTGGATGAAATGAATGATTTTTTTCTAGACAGTTGCCAGTTACCAAAATTAAATCAGGATCAGATAAACCATCTAAACAGTCCCATATCCCCAAAAGAAATAGAAGCAGTGATTAAAATCTTCTAACAAAAAAAAAATATCTCACGACCAGATGAGTCTAGTGCAGAATTCTATCAGATCTTCAAAGAAAACCTAATACCAATACTCTTCAAACTATTCCACAAAATAGAAACAGAAGGTACACTACCCAATTCATTCTTTGAAGCCACAATTATGCTTATACCTAAACCACACAAAGACCCTACAAAGAAAGAGAACTTCAGATCAACATGAATATTGATGCAAAAATACTCAATAAAAATCTCACAAACCAATCCAAGAACACATCAAAACAATCATTCATCATGATCAAGTAGATTTCATTTCCAGGATGCAGGGATTTCAAAATATACAGAAATCCATCAACATGATCCATTATATAAGCTCAAAGATTAAAAACCATATGATCATTTCATTAGATACCGAGAAAGCATTTGAAAAAATTCAACACCCTGTCGTGTTAAAAGTCTTGGAACGATCAGGAATTCAAGGCCTATACCTAAACATAGCAAAAGCAATATACAGCAAACCAGTAGCCAACATCAAACTAAATGGATGAAACTTGAAACAATTCCACTAAAATCAGGTACTAGAAAAGGCTGCCCATTCTTTTCCTATATTTATTCAGTATAGTACTTAAGTTCTAGCTAGAGCAATTAGACAACAAAAGGAGGTCAAAGGGATACAAATTGGAAAGGAAGAAGTCAAAATATCACTATTTGCTGATAGTATACTTAAGTGAGTCCAAAAATTCCACCAGAGAACTCCTGCAACTGATAAACAACTTCAGCAAAGTGACTGGATATAAAATTAACTCAAACAAATCAGTAGCTTTCCTTTACTCAAAGGTTAAACAGGCTATAAAAGAAATTAGGGAAACAACACCCTTCACCATAATCACAAATAATATAAAATATCTTGTTTGTTTTTGGTCTTATCTTTCTTAGCTCAGGGTAAAAGCCAAATCTTATGGTTCATCCCAGAACAGTTTGACACAGAGGAGAGTCCCAATGTGTGTTGTTGAGTGAGTGACTCAGTAAATTACACATACCACAGATTTCTAGGCTCTTTCCTACCCCCAGGATCCACTTCTGTTCCACACTGGTTGCTCTGCATTTTTCCTTAGAAATGGTTCGACTAAGCTTCTGCTTTCCATTGAGTAAGAGGGATGATCTTCACCAGGAGTTCCCCCATCTCTTGCTGGGTTCCTGATTCCTAGTGATCTTTTTTACTCATATTTTCACTGCCCCACTTTGCAGATGGCATTCTCTAAACCCAGCCTGCAGTAATGTTTTCTCCACCAGTCTCCAGACCCCAAAATTTCTACTGAATTAAGTCACAAGTCTTCCACCGAGGCATTACGGTCCTACAGAATTTCAGACCCCTTATGCATCATCTCATTACTTACCTAAGCCATTGTCTTGCAAGCCCTTCATCATTATATCCATTTACTTATCCATTACCTATCCACCTGCCCACCCACATCGCTCACACACTTGTTGACCTTTTTACCTACCTGGCATCCACTCTGCTACACAATTACCCGTCCCTTATCTTTATCTGTCTGTTCATATACATATCCACCCAGGAATCCAGTTAACATTTATTGATGTTCTTTATTCTTTAGTAATAGATACAAACTTGTAAAAGAGTGGTCTTCAACATCATGTAGCTCTTACTCTACAGGGGAAATTGGTTAACTGGAGAAATACAATTTGTCACAGAAAGTGGTTTATCATATGGTACCATGACACCTTTTGAAATTAAAGTCCATGGATGAGCTTCATGGAATCTGTGAAGAAAATCTGTGAAATTGTGTGAGAACATATTCATAGACACCCCCCCACACACACATCTGCATCTCTCATAGGAGAAGCTCTGTGGCTTTCATGACATTATCAAAAGGGTTCCATAGAAGGTGAGGCAAAACATGGGAACATCTGGCCTTAAGGAGAGAAAAGAGAAATTAATTGTTTATTTTTAGATCCATTTTGCACCAGGCACCACTTCTGATTTCCCAACATTAGATAGCCTCTTGTTTAGAATATTAGAAGGGGCAAGAAGCAAAGCAGAAAAATTAACCCTTTATTCAGTCCTGGGCTAGGCAGTACCACCTCATCTAATGCTTACTACAGTAACCTTTAAAAACAACTGTATCACTTCTATTTCATAGAGAGGGACACTGAGAGGGAAAGCAAGGCAGACCAGCCCATTGTCACAGAGTGGGGAAGGGGTAAGGATTTGAACACCAGTCACTGGGGACCATGATCTCTGTAAAATTCCAAATACTGTGAGAGGAGGTATAACTTTTTGCTTTGAGAATAGTAAGAGCATGCTACAAACATGAGAAACTGATAATATTACATTTACACACACACACACACACACACACACACACACACACACACACACACACACACACGTGGAGCAAGTAAGTAGACCATGAATGTCAGTGAGTGATGGACCTTGTCCTGAGTATTATCCCAAGCTTTAGAAGCATGGCGGCCTAGAGCAGTCACTTCCAAGTACTTGTAGCAGGAACTCTAGGTTGAAAGGTGCCTTTCCAATCTTCCACAGTTGGAGTTTTGCCCGGCAAGGATAGAAGCTTGCTCCATAACAAATGTCAGGGGACAAAAGAACCCCAAATTGCCTGGAACTACAGGCTTAGCTGACTGGACACACATTCTCCACATTCAGAAGTTTCTGGAACCCCAAGAAAGATTGGATCCAATTTAGCTGCTCACCCAGGTAGAACATAATGCTGCCTAACATTATCATGACTCTCTCCCTGGGAGACCCCTAGTAAACTTCTGGGATTCTCTTAAAAAGATATTGAACTAGATATCTACAAAGGAGCCTTCCAGACTACAAAAGACTGGAGTGAATTAGTTTACTTTTCAATGAAAATGTTTTTCAGTGTTAGGGACTGTATACATTCTTATTTTAACCTCTTTTCTGGCCTAACCCCTGTCTCCTCTCCATCCCTAGTCAGCACAATAGTCTAGTATATAATGCCATTACCCATGCTCTCCACTGAGCTCCGGCAGATACCTAGGCCTGTACCCACTTCTCACAGAGGCCAGACTAGTACTTCCAAGAGAATGGATTGCAAGTTGGATTTCAGACCTGGCATTCCCACCACTAGTTCAGTTCTCCTACTCTCTCTTTATAGTCATTCTATCCCTTTGTCTCCAACCATGCTCTGTTTTGCCCCTGTGTGCACTACCTCCTTCCCTGCCTCTTCCCATATGCCATGTTCTCTGCTTCCTGTGCCTCCAGCTCCTCCAGTAAGCATTATCTTAGCTTGTGTCTCTCAGTGTCCTAGCCAGGATGCATTGCCAGACTCCCATGCTTCTGTTTTGCCCACAGTCCTCTTCACTTTGCTGTCTACCCTCAGGAAGTCTTTACTCTTCCAGTGGTCTCAAGCTGTAGGGAGGCTGCATCTTTGATTGTTTGTCTTCACAGAAACTGGGCCCTACACAGGAGACCTGAGATCTTCCCAATGAACTTTATGTCACAGAACTCTGCTCCCAAACGTAGAAGGCCTCCCTGCAGAGGAACCCAATTGTGGAAATTTAAGTGTGTCTTCTTCTGCTCTTATCTGAGCTTCTGGAAGATGGGCAACATGGAAGTATAGCTATAAGAATTAGATCACCTTTTCCAGCCCACCTCCATTTTATCAGCGCAGCCACTAACCTGCCCTAACAGCTCCCTCACTACCTCCCTGTCTGCAACAGTGTGGCCTTCATCACATGGGCAGCTGTAGTCACATTCAGAGGTGAGGCAGAGGGACTCATTTCAACTCTGACATTTAGTCTCTCCTCTGAGACTTTGGTTTTTAGTCACCCTGCTGGGTGCGAGCAGGAATAGCCTTTTCATCAGATGTCTGTGATGTGGGGGAAGGGAGTGTCAGACACAAGTTAGCCTGCTGAGTCAGGGCTCAATGTGGTCAGTCTCCTTGGCCTTGAGGGTGGCCCTTTGTAGGAATGCATCTTTCCTCTCTGAAGCCAGTTGATTCTTGGAACGTATTCAATCCCAGATGTGCAAGTAAGACTATTCCCTGTCCATCTGTAGAAAGGAAGATGATCATGGTTGGGAAGAAAGCAGGCGTTGGAGGCCGACAGTTGAACTTCTGTGACCCTCAGTTTAACTTCTCCCAAGGAAACACTACTACCTAACTCTAAGTTTGCTGTGAGATCAAATGAGGAGGAACACATCAAAGGCTTATCAGAGTGCTTGGCCAAAAGTCACCAGCCTAAAATGGCATTATTATTTGTACAGAATGACTTCTTGGGACATCTGTGCTCTCTGGGAAAGATTTTGCCTTTCCTGAAACCTAGCACAAAGGTCTGGCTCTCAGATGCCTAAACCCATGGTCAATGTAGCTCTAGAAATTTTAACTGAAAAACAAGTGAGACAGTGAGAAAGGAAAAGGAAGTTAAAGATCATTGGCCTTTTCTTTCCTATTTTGTTGTTGTTGTTGTTGTTGCTGTTGTTGTTGTTGTTGTTAAGGCACAAACTGCTTCCACAGCTTGGATTATCCTTGGCTGTATTTTGTTATTCTGTATGGAATGCAGTTCCCAGACTAACACTATGCACTTAGCCTGTAAGAAAGGATTTCCATATGTGAAGGCTCTTGTCTTAGACAACTAAAGAAACAAAGTCCGTTAAGTGAGACCTCTGAAGTCATGGCACCTTTATCACACCAGGAGCTAGACTGAAGTTCTTGTGTTGGCACTTCCTTTAATCCCTCCCTCCATCCTATGCTCCTGCTCTTTACTTAGGGGAAAAGACCCATGTAGTCTTTGGACCAACATGGAGAGGCTGGTATACTCAGTATTGTTCGGCGAGATGTTTAACCTCCCCAGTAACTTAGCTATCTTTAGCCTCCTAGATTCTATTTTGAAATGTCAAACTAGCAAACACTGCTTCCAGAATGGCTCTGATATGGGATGTGACAGGATGCTTGGGGGTAGGGAGATGAGGAGGAGGTGTGGGATGATAAAGGAGCCTTCTGATAGAGGGTGAGGTAATGCGACAACTTTTCAGCTGCCAAGATTATTTCTCTTCTATCATCCCATCCTCCTCTTCCATGGCCTGGCGCAATCCGGGAAGGTGAGTGGCCAGTGAGCCTCACTTAACTAACCTAGAAGGATTTATGCTTAAGAGACTCTGGAGCCACAGATAGACATCACATCAGGCAAAAGAGCAAATCCGCTCTAGAAATTCTAATTCACTGACCAGTTACATGAGTGGTGTCGTAGGAAAGACTGAGGATGCAGTAGCTTACAAAGGTATGTGTGCATTAGCTTTGCATGATTTGATAAATACCACAGGAAAAAGCAACCTAAGTGGAAAGAACATTTATTCAGCTCACGGTTTTAGTAATTGTAGCCTGTGAACTTTGGCTTTAAGATTATGGACCTATGGTGAGACTGGGTATCATGGCTATGGTCACATTTGAAGAGAAGTTTGTTCACCTCATGACAGAAAAAGAAGCAGAGAGAATGCAGAAAGAGCTTCGACGTTTACTTCAGAGGATGTGTGATGCTTGAATGAGAATGTCCCCCAAAGGTTTGTGTATTTGAATACTTGGTCCTCATTTGGAAGGCTATTGAACCTTTAGGAGGTGGAAACTTATTGGAGAAAGTAGTTGATTGGAGATGGCCTTTGCATCATTATAGCTTTGCCTACTTCCTGTGAAGTCCCCCCCTTCCTCCCTCCCTCCTCTTCTCCCTTTCTATTTCTTCCTCCGTCCCTTTATCCCTCTCTCCCCTTTTTATGTGTAGATGAAATTATGACCAGCCAGCTCCCTGTGCTTGCCACCACACCTTTCCTGCCATAAAGGGCTCTATCGCTCTCAAACTGTAAGCCCAAAGAAATCCTCTCTTCGCTAAGTTGACTTTTGGTTGTGGTATTTTGTCAGAACAACAAAAAAGTATCTAATGCAGAAATTGATATCAGGAGTGAGATACTGCTAGGATAACCTTGGCATGTGACTTTCATAACTTTGAAATATTATGTGGTAGGCTTTAGAACTTAGAGTTGGAAAAGCTTTTCAATGCCGTAAACAAGCTGTTCTAATATAAGATTCAAATACAGTTATGCTGAGAGAAATGCTGACATGGAGGCCCAGCTTCCAGTGTGAAGATTCAGAGGAGATTCCACATTCAGGGGAGAACACACACTCTATTATCAACTGGTCTATAGTGAAGTTATATGATGATTTGGTAAAGAATCTGGCTTCATTCTATATGTATCCTGAGAACATGCATGGAGCTGAATTTAAAATAATGGACTAATTTGAATGCAGAGGAAATTCCAAGATGGCATAGCCCAACACCTAGCCTATGATGTATGATTACTCTTATGCAGGTCTATAAAATAAGAGCAATAAATGGCTAGAATGAAATGAAAAAATGTTCAGATTAAAGCTACAAAAACACTAGGAAGCATAATACTGAAGTTCAATCATGTGCTGAAAAATAGACTAGACTATACTAGAAGAAATGAGAGTTTAGAAGAAACTCCCTGCTGTGTTCTGAAACAATAGAAAGTATGCCTTGAGGAAGACCCACCAGATAAGTCGCTAATTTGTTAAAGAGAGCCAAACAGATGGCTTGTTCCTTTAAAGTAGTGGTCCTCAACCTTCTTAATGCTGGAACCCTTTAACATCATACCTCTGTAGTGGTGACCCCCAACCATAAATTAGTTCACTGCTACTTTACAACTATAATTTTGCTACTGGTCATGAATTATAATGTAAATAGTTTTTGGAGATAGGGGTTTGCAAAGGTGACATGACTCCCAGGTTAAGAACCAGTGCTCTCAACATCTGCCTAGTGAAGTTTTTCATCATCTTTCATGTCCAGAATTGGCTGTTACTGTGGTCCAACAGACATGGGGCTTCATCTCAAACTGGTGGCCAAACTTGGCTTTGTCATCCAAATGGTACTGGTTTTGTAGACGGGAAATGGATTATTCACTGTTTTCAGACAGCTGCTGAGAGCAGGCAACATCTAGCAGGGTTGGAGTCTCAGTAAGTCATTGTGTGAAACTGTGAAGGTGAAGCCCGGGGTGTGGTAGAGACTCCAAGATATTGAAGATACCAGAGCAGTTGGACATTGGTTAAGGAAAGCTCCATATAAGACCCAGCATCAGCCCAGGAGAGAAATGTATGCTGCAGGCACCAGTGCTGCAGGGATTAGGCCACCAGAGGTGCTTGACATCGAGATACAGGATTGGTGTAGCTGCTGGATTTTGGCTCAGTCCTTCCTCACTGAGCCTCCATTTCTTCCCTTTGGAATGGTGATGTATATTCTCTACCATTTAATGTTGTAAGAATATACAGTGGTTTTTGTAATTTTTTTCATTAATTAATATTTACTTTACATCCTGATTGCTGCTTCCCCTCCCTCCTCTCCTCCCTATCCATCCTTCTTACATCACCTTCCCCTACTCCTCCCTTACTCCTTAGTGAAGGGGAGGCCTCCCATGGATGACAATCCACCTTGGCATATCAAGTTACAGTAGGACAAGGCTCATCTTCTCCTATTAAGGCTAGACAAGGCAGCCCAGTTAGGATAAAGGGCTACAATATCAGGCAACAAATTAGAGACAGCCCCTGCTCCAGTTGTTAGGGGATACATGAAGACCAAGCTGCACATCAGTCACATATGTGTAGGGAGTATAAGTCCATCCCATGCTTGTTCTTTGATTATTGGTTCAGTCTTTGTGAATCCACACGTGCCCAGGTTAATTGATTCTGTAGGTTTTCTTGTGGTGTTCTTGACCTTTCTGGTTCCTTTAATCCTCCTTCTCCCTCTTTCATTAGATTCCCCAAGTTCTATCTAATGTTTGTCTGTGGGTCTGTGCATCTGTTTATATCAGATACTGGATGAAGCCTTTCAGAGATCAATTATGCTAGGTTCCTGTCTGCAAGTATCACAGAATATCATATGTCCAGGGTTGGATTTCTCTGTCTCTTTGTCTCTGTCTCTGTCTCTGTCTCTCTCTCTCTCTATGGTTCTCAAGTTGGGCCATTCATTGGTTGGGCGTTCCCTCAATCTCTGCTCTACTTTTATATCTGCATATCTTGTAGGCAGCACAAATTTTGAATTGAAAATTTTGTGGTTGGGTTGGTTCTCCCATTCCATCATTGGAAGTCTTTCAAGGTTAGAAGAGGCGACCATTTCAGGTTTCATATCTTCTGTTGCTGGGAGTCTTAGCTAGAATCACCTTCAGAGATTCCCGAGTTTCCCTTGTCTTAGGTTTCTGGCTCATCCCAGAATGGCCCCCTCCCTCACATATACTGATTTTGGTTCTCTCTTCTAGTTCTCTTTCCCTCAGTCCTCCCCTACTTGATCCCTCCTATCATACACAGCTAAAGGAATTGCCTTTAGCCTCAGAAGATATTTTGAATATTTGAATAATTTTAGAACTGTTAAAGACTATCAGACTTTTAAACTTGGACTAAATGCATTTTGAGTTATGACATAGCTATGAGTTTATGGGAAGCAGAGGTAAAATATAGTGGTTTGAATGAGAAGTTCTCTTCATAAGTTCATGTATTTGAATACTTGAACCCCATTTGGTGGTGCTATTGGAAAAATTTACCTTTCCTTTAGAAGGTGAAATCTTGCTGGAGGAAGTACTTTATTGCGGAGATACTTTGAGGTCATATAGCTTCACCCCACTTCCTGCATGCATACCTCCTTCCTGTGGATTAAATTATCAGCCAACATTCTGCTCCTGCATCCATATTTCCCCTAACTCTTCCATGCCTTCTCCATCATGATAGACACTATCCCTCTGGGACCATAAGCTAAAATAAAACCTTTCTCCTCTAAGTTTTTTTTTTTTTTTTTTTTGGTCACGGTGTTATGACAACAGAAAAATAAATGATACAAGATGCCTACAGTGTCCTACTTTGTTCAAGTAGGTTCCAAGTCCTTAAGTTTTTGAACCATCCAAAATAGCACCAACAGCTTGGAACCAGCATAGGAGCTGCAGCAAGGTATAAGGGATCAATGAAGGGATGAAGGATAAGAAATGTAATGTTCAAACCATAACACTTCAGGATTACCTAGAGGATTTTATTAAAATACATATTATCAAGGTCTTTCCATGGGAGTCATCTTAAGAGGCTCGGTTCCCAGGAGTCTGCATTTGAACAAGTTCCAGGCATCCTGATATCATAGTCCAACGCATTGAGAAGTTTTGATCTATCTTTATCTAAGGCATCACAAGAACCTGGTAACAACAGCTCAGGAGACATCCCTGTAGACCTTGAAGAGTTTATCACTCCATTTCGGGGGGACAGAAAACATGATCTTATGATGCTAAGCCATATGAAGGCAGGAAATGGCACAGTTAGAGCCCCACACAGGAGGTAACTTGCTCAGGTTAGTTAAGCTTTGAGCTGGGTCTTGACACAATCACACAGGAAATGTTCTTTGGATAGAAAAAGAACAGATTAAGCATATATTATCTGAAAATAAACTTTCTAAGACATATCTCCTACCCTACATCTTCTCTGTCTTTGAACATAGATGAGGGCAATTCTACCTAGAGGGTATGGAAAAAAAAATGGCAAGTGTTTCATAGGAGCCTGAGTTACCAAAAGGTCATGTGGCTTTTGCTTGGTCCTTTTGGTGACTTTAAGGAGCCTCCATGTTAACATGATAACAGGCTCTGGAATGTTTCCATTTCTAGCCCACATGTTTTCACAGAAGTGCTCTTTCCCACTGTGCTGTCTTCCCAGCTCCTGTTTTGGTGCTCAAAGACCACTACTTTGAGGACATTTGTTACATGGCATTGGAACAGGCATCACATGATGCAGGCAGAAGAGCAGAGTGGTAGCAACTGCAAAGGCCTGGACAGATGAAAAAGTCTATATACCATTGGGGAGCTTTAAGAGATCCTGTGTCCTAATGCAGAGCTTAGGGATCTGTGCCCACTGCAGAAGGACACATGCAAGCCACTCATCTGTGTCTTTGCCCAGGATGTGAGATACAATCTCCTTTCCCAAGTCACGTGACCCACTAATCAGCAATGTCTCATATGGGCGTATGTAGTTTTAACAGTCATAGTTCTGTCGAGGCCTAATTTTGAGAGTGTGGGCAGCACCTTTAAAACTCATAGAAAAAGGAATATTACTAGTTAAAAATGGAGTGATTCATCATTTAGTCTCACAGAGGTAAGAACTACCCTGGCACACCAGAAGTGAATTGCTTATCTGCATGAAGCTCTGATGTTAGTACTGTCATCATCAGCCAGCATCAGCATCCCTAACTGGTGGGATTACAGAATCCCATCAAAGGAAGAAACTTTACAGGTCTCTCTCCCTATCATTCCACAGACATTCTGCCATCGGTTTATACTCCTCCCCACCACACATTTCATGCTGGTAATGACGCTTTCTCTTTGGCCTGTTCCAGATAGTCTCAAAAACCCATGCATCGAGAGTAGTTTTCTTATTGGAGCACCAAAATCTGTTCTGGTTTGCCTTATAACTGACTACTGTGACTGCTTTGGAACATGTCACTTGACTAGGTTAAGACGCATGCTCCTCTGTTTGTTTCTGGTTGGAGGGAACCATGCATTTTAATTTTCCTTAAATTAAAATCTATTTATGCATACATCCAGCTACCTAATGATGAATTGGTTACTCATCTTCTAACGAGTTTTTTCCTTTATTATTGAGAACACTATTTCTATCTCCAAAATCTCTGTTGTATACTTTCAAATCACAGCCTCTTTTTTCATGGATTTGTATCACGTACATATATGTATGTGTATGTATATCACGTTTATTTCTGAATATAATGTGCTCAGTCCATATAATGTTAGCCGTATGTATGGTTTCAGGGCTGACCATTTGATATTGGATAACCAGTTGGTGTACTGTTCCATGGAAGACTGCTGCTGCAGTTCTCAGCATTCCTTTAGTTCCTTGTGTAGACTTGGGGCCTCGTGGGTGTTCCCGTACCCATTTTGGCATGCCTGCTATTGTTATTCTTGCTCTGCTTATGCTTGAGTGGTCATGTTCATGAGACATTATGTTTGTAGCTTCTGACGTTCCTAAAATACACTCCCTCTCGCTCTTACAGTCTTTCTGCCCCCACTTCCACAATGTCCCCTGAACTTTAGGGGTGGGCATTGTTTTGTAGATGCAGCCATTAGGGCTGAGCTGCCCAACTCTGCTTTTTGATTGTTTGTGGTTTTCTGTCAGGATCTCTGTCAGTTGCAAAGAGAAGTTTCCTTAAAGAGTTGTGGGAACTATGCTTATCTGTGTGGAGGCAAGTAAATGCAAAATTTATGGTTTTACTTTTGCTCATAGCTGAATAGTGTCCGTGTGTGTGTGTGTGTGTGTGTGTGTGTGTGTGTGTGTGTGTGTGTTTGTGTGTGTGTGTGAATGTATATGTGAAGGGAGCAGCAATAAACATGTCTAAGCAAGTATCTGTGGAGTAGGATGTTGGATCCCATGTCAACCAGTAGAATAGCTGGGTCATATGAAGATTTATCATAGCTTCTTGAGAACTCTACCCATTTATTTTCGTGGTGGCTGCATCAGTTTTTAACCCCACCAACAGTGATTTGGTGGGATTTTCCCTACAGTCCTTCCAGAATGTATTGTTTATTGTTAGCACTCTGACTGGAGAAGGTGAAATCTCAAAGTTGTTTCGATTGTATATCTCTAATTCCTAGGATAATGAACATCATTTGCGATATTTCTTAGCTATTTTCTTTTCTTCTTTTGAGAACGTGTTCAAGTCCCAGGATTATTTTCCAAACTGATCATTTGCTTTGTTTTTCTTGTTTCTATTCATTCTATGTGAGTTCCTTACATATTCTGGGTGTTAATCTTCTGTCAGAACTATAGCTGACAAGGCTTCTTTTCTATTCCAAGGCTTCCTTTCTTTGACTCAGTTGATTTTTCTTTAGCTGTGCAGAAGCCTTTAAGTTTAATGAATCTCAGTTACCAATTGTTGGAGTCCTGTACAGGAAGTCCTTTCCTACACCTATGTCATATACAGAGCTGCCTGTTTCTTTTGTTTTTTAATAGTAGCTTCAGTGTTTCAGATTTTACATCTAATTAAGTCTTCGATGCATTTGGAGTTAGTTTCTGTGCAAGGTGATGGATACTGTCTGATTTCCTTCCTTTGTATGTGAACATCTGTTTCCTAGCACTATGTATTGAAGATGCATTTTTCCCTATAGCTTATATGTTGGGCACCTTTAGTATTGTTGTGTTGTGTATTCATTTTCCTTTAGTTCTAGTAAATGTTTTTCTTCTTTGACTCATTCATCATTCAGGAATGAAGTGTTTAATCTCCATGAGTTTATGTATTCACTAGAATTTCTTCTGTCAATTTTAAGTTTTATTGCAATGTGTTCAGATAGGACACAGGTGTGTGATTTCAGTCTTTTTTTTTTTAAATATGTACAGTTTTGTTTTGTTCCCTAGTATGTGGTGTATTTTAGAAAAACTTCTGTGTGCTATTGAGTAGAATGTGTATTCTTTGTTGTTTTGGCGTAATAGTGTATACATATACAATAAGTCCATTTAATGTATAATATCAATTAATTCCAGTGTTCTTCTATTCTATTTTATTTTATTACAAATGACCTGTATATTTGAGAAAGCGGAGTTTTGAAATCACCTACTCTTGATGGATTGATGTTTATCTGTGTCTCTAAGTCCACTAGTACTTTTTTTTTTTTTAAACAAAACTGGATGGCCAGACTTTGGAGCGTATAATTTTTAAGGAAGTAATGTCTCCTTGGGTAATTGTTGCCGTTTTCAGAATAACATGTTTCTTTTTTATCTTGGGTTGGTTTTAGTTTCAAGCTCATTTTAGCATATATTAAGTTAGTGACACACACTTGCTTCCAAATCCCATTTGATTGATATCCATTTGTCCATGCTTTACTCAAAGTTTCGTTGAGAATTGGCTGTTAGTCTGATGTGTTTTTGTGTATATGTGACTTATGGTTTAGGAATCCCTGCCCCAACTCTCTTCAGGACACTTTCTTTGTTCTGTATACTTAGTATATCACTGTGACGTACCATGGCTGTTTGCTTTTATGGTCATATCTATTTGGTGTTCTATGTACATATGTGTATGGATATGCCTTTCCTTGGTTTGGGCATATTTCTTCTATGATCTTATTGAAGGTCTGGTATATACCATAGAGTTGGGATTCTTCTCCTTCATCTGTGCCTATAGCTTGAAGGTTTGTTTGCTTGTTTTTTTCACGTAAGTCCTATGTTCAATTCCTGTATGTTCCTTCATGTGAGTTTTTTTTTTCATATTCCTTGTGAATCTGTTTTAGATGCTCTACGTTGTCTTTGAGTCATAATATTCTGTCTTTTGCTTGATTCATTCTACTTTTAGAGCTTTCCTTTGAGTTTTGTAGTTGAGCTATGGGTTTTTCAATTCCATCTTTGTTTCAGCTTGGGTGCTCCTGTGTTTCTATCTCCCATTGCATTCTGTTCGCAAGTCCTGCATTGTCTTTGTCATTTCCGTCAGCCTTATGTTTTCGTGGACATCATTCAAGTGTTTATTCTCCTGAAGCTCATTCTCCTTGATTATTTGAGCTGCTTTTTTGAATCTTCTTCAAAATCTAAATTCTTTGATGAGGCACATAATTGTTCTTTTACAGCCTGTGTCTTGAGGTTCATCTAGGCAATTCTCATTGGCAAACACTTCTAGAGTGCTGGTAAGTTTAGGAGAGAAGATACTAGCTTGGACTTTAATATTGTTGCGATTTTTGCCATGAGGTTTTGGCACATGGACTTATTTTCTTAGTTTTAGTCTGGTCTGAACCAAGCCAATTGAGGCAGAAGAGAGAATATGTGTGTGGGTTGTCCCTAGAGGTTAGAAATGGCTTGGGTAGAATGAAGTCATGTGGGATACATGGATGGGGAGAGTCAGAGACACTCACCAGGAAAGACCTTGAAGAAAGATGTGGGAGTTCTAGCTTGTTGGAGAGGTTGGCATAGAAACGTATAGTGTTTATCTTGGTAGAAGCCTATAGGTTGGTGGCTAGTTGTATAGTAGGCAGAGGCAGCTAGACTAGTCTTGAGCAGTGGATATAGGACCCAGGCTGCTGGGTTGAGGAGAAGGCATGGGTGGGGAGTTCAGACAGACTCACTGATAGAAATCACAGGATAAATACTGGAGATGAAGATCTGACTAATCATTGTTCTGAGAAACAGTTCTGCACTTCTGGCTAAGTCCTGACTGAGGAACCCACTTATCATAAACCCTCTACGCTCCAGAATTCCAACTGTAGTACTGAGGCTTTGGTCCCAGCAATGCTCTGTACATGATGTGGATGCATTCCTACTTCAACAAGAGATTCTCCAGAGGTACAACAAAGGATAAGATTCAGCAGTTTCTGTGTTTGTGGAGCTTGGATTCCTAGCTCTAAGCTCCTATTGCCGGTAGAATAAGGACTAGAGAGGGAAGGCCATGTGACCACCAGGGCTATAAATACTGTTCATTGCTGAGAAGAAATATGCTCTCACAGTTAATGAACAGTACTTGATGAGCTAGCTTGGCCAATCATTTAAACACTAGTTATTCCATGTCACCGTGAGAGCATTCACATGGGAGGCATGTTCCTGCTCATCTCTCAGGTGAGCCAGAAGAATGCAGAGCCAAATACAACACTCGCTTTAAGACTCCAAAGACTAGCTTGTGGCCAAGCATCAATCAGCACAAGCCTTTTCCTCCAAAGGATTCTGGCTGGTATTCATTAGACGATCAAGTTCTGTACAGGTTCTCTTGACCTGGTGGCCCTGCTTCTGCTGTTCTGCTGTTCTGCTACTGTAGCCTGCTATCCAAGCAAATTTGGGGAAGTGCTCTGCTTTTCAAAGGCTCCACAAGGCAAGTTACCCTGTAATAGTTCTTTCTGTAGTTGCCAGTCTGGGATTATTTCATATACAACAACATATGAAACCTGATACTCTGGGTCTCTGTGGGATATTTTTTAATTGAAAGAAACATTTATTTCATAAAATATATTTTGATAATGCTTTTTCCCTTCCCCAGTTCCTGTCCATCTACACAATTCAATATCTTTTTTCTTTCTTCAAAAACAAACAACAAATAAACCAACCAAATAGACACATATACTCACACCACAAAAATAGAAACCAAAATATACTAGCAAAAAGAAAAGATAAGAAACTAAAATAAAATGCCCAAACAAAGCAATTTGAGACAAAATACCTTTGTGTGTGTGTGTGTGTGTGTGTGTGTGTGTGTGTGTGTGTGTGTGTGTGTGTGTGTGTGTGTGTGTGTGTGTGTGTGTGTGTGTGTGTGTGCAGGGTGATTAATTTACCCAGTGAGACTCCATTGGAGAAAATAATTTTTACCTTTGAAAGCAGGAGTCAGTTGCAGATAGCTTTTGGTTGGAAGTGGGGTGAGTCCATGCCCACTTCTCTTTCTCAACACTAGGACCCCATCTGACATAAGTCTGTATGATGCTGTTCATGTGGCCTCGGTCTCTGAATTCTTATGTGCATCAGTCCTGGTATATCTGGAAGATGTTGCTTTCTTAGCCCATGCTCTCTGGCTCTTACAACCTCTCTGCCTCCTCTCCTCCCTGAGCCATGAGGAAAGATGTTTGATGAAGTCATCTCATTTAGGACTGAGCACTTCAAAATCTCTCACTTTCTACGCGTTGTCCAGTTGTGGGTCTCTCTGTTAGTTTTCTGGTACTGCAAGAAGATGCTTCTCTCATGGTGTCTCTGAGTGGGGCACTGATCAGAGCCCCAGCTCTGTGCTGTCCCTGGTGGAAAGTGCCTACAGGAGGCTGACACAAAGGAATGAGATGGCTAGACAGGAAGTAGTATCAGGCCTGTGGGACTTTGGGAAGTGCCGTGAATGGGGGAAGGGGAAGAGAAATTGTGAGCATATACCCAGGGCTGGAGGCTGTACTCACCGTCTCCCTCCATCTTAACAGTCCCATGTGGACAGAGTCATCTCACCTCGCCAGATCTTCTGTCAGCAAAGGCTTTACACTAATAACTCCCCTTAGTAATAATTTTCTGGGATGGCAGAGTTATGTCTGTCTCTATTACTGCTGTACACATGCCTAGGCCAGTGCCTGGCATGATAACATTAGGTCAAATGATAATATTAAAGAATACGTGCATTTTATATATGAGTAAACCCAAATGAACAGCATAATGAATTCCTGGTTGAATTCTGAAGTGAATTCTAACCTCTCTTTTCATCGCGTTCTCTTCCTAGCCATGCCCTGGCTTTTTAGAACGGAGCCAGAGTGTGGATAAATAGGAAGAGTACACTGACCTGTTTCCTAGCTCTACTAGCACCGCACTGTCTCCCATTCATCTTGACTTTCATCCTCTCCGTGGTGACAGCAGAGTTTAAGCCAAGCTCTCCATGTCCCCATATTGATGTGACCTCTGGGTACTTCTTAATAAGCACAGTATTTGTATCAGTCCTGCATGCTTCCCAGCTCTTGTTGAAAGTACCGAACGAGTACATTGCCCTTTTAGATGATATCGTCTACCCACACACTATTCTGTGAAATTTCCCCTCTCGATTTATCTATTTTCATGTAAGTTTGCTTTCCCAGATCCACACACTGCCTAACCCTAACTCTCGTCCAGTTCCCAACCTACTGAGCATGGAAATGGAGAGGTTTGCAGAAGGTAGGAAGTATGACAACATTCCTAAATCAGCTGTCATTTTAGTGCCAAAATTTACAAAAGGAGCATCTCGGGCCACCAATAAACTGCAGTCAAGAAGCTGAAAGTCTGTGTGTCAGAGATAGCTAGAATTGCTGTAATGGACATTAACCCAGAGAAGCAAGCCTCCCAATAAAATGAGCTAGGAATCCAGGTTTGGGTGCTTCCTACCTCCCTCTTTCTCTAGAGGAATGTTCCAGACAGGTGGCCAGTATTCGCCTCAGCCTTCATTAAGAAGCCTCTGTATAAGCTATTTGTAAAAAGATAACATTATCCCAGAAGGATGGAGGTAAGAAATGAGAGGGGTTTGCCAGGTTAGTGAAGGCTAGCTCATAATGTTTGTTCTTAAAGCAAGAGGGACCTAGGGCAGACTTAGCTCCTCAATTTCTTTAAGGGATGTTTTCATTTCTTCTTTAAGGACCTCTATCATCTTCATAAAGTTGGCTTTAAGGTCGTTTTCTTGTGCTTTCAGCTGCATTGAAATATTCAGACTTTGCTGTCATAGGGTGGTTGGGCTCTGGTGGTACCACACCGTCCTGGCTGTTGTTGATTGTTTTCTCACACTGGCATTTAGACATCTGGATTTAGGATGATTATAGGTCCCGGTGCTGCTTTTTGGGTTTGTCTTTGTTGGATGAGTGTTTTGTTCCTTGATTTCTGTCTTCTCTTTGGTTTTCTTGTCTTTTTTGGCTTGGATTTGCAGTGGTCGGCATGACCTGATCCAGTAGGCTTCCCTGACTGGGTTTGGGGCTAGACTTCAAGCAACTTGCTTGGCATTTGGTGCTGCGTGGGGTCTCTGTTCTTCTGACTTGTGTGGTCTGCACGTGAACAGCAGGAGTTGGGCAGACTTACGTTCCAGAATTAGGGGCATGGGCCTGGGGTGCAGGCTGACAATGAGGTTGCAGGAGGACAGAAGTAGATGGGGTCTTTGGGAACCCAATCTAGGGAGCAGGGCAGTTCAACTGGCTGGTGGGTCTGTTCCTCTGAATGCTATGGCTTGCACCTGAGCAGCAGGAGTTGAGCAGACATATCTCAACTACCAACTTGTTATGAAAACACTTCAGACATATCTGGAAATCTTAATATATTTGAAATTATGAGTTACTTTTAAAAAAAGACCAGAACTGGTGAACTTTGCAAGCTGAATAGCCCCTCTTTCTAAGCTGTTCCTAGAGGGCCAATCAGCCTTCAGTGGGTGTGACTATTAAACCACAAAAGATTAGTAGAGTGCTTTAAAAGATTTGATATTTCTTGCCTTTACTGCCTGCCAGATGCCTATCATTCAACCCTTCCCAATCCAACAGCCCTGCATAAATAAAGGCAAAAATAAATCAGAAGCCGAGCACTTTTAAACTCACTAAATGAAAGGCAGTATTCATGCTGCCTCCCTCCAAATTAATCACCAGATTAAATGCGAGACGTGCGCACCAGATCAATAACTTGAGACAGAGAGGTCTTGCCTGTTCTTTAGGAAAATTCCACTTCCTTTCAGATGTTGTTGCCTGAAATGGTAGGAAGTTTCCATGCATCTCCACCCTTGAAAAGGCCACCGGTTCCATCCATTCTCCTGTGCGTTGCTTCCCTTTTCTTCAGAGAAACCCAGGCACCTTGCCAGTCAAAGCCCTCTTGTCACAACCTCTGAGGGTCCCAACATAGGTTATGTGGAGGGAAAGGGACAGAGAGGTTGGGCTGAAAAACAAACAAACAAACAAAAATCCCATAAAATTAGAAGACCAATGTTTTCTTCCAGTGCCTCAAAGAGACCACACTCTTAGTGGGCCACTAAGGGTAATAGAAAATAGATTTAGGGGGTTAAGAAGGGAATCTAAATCTTGACCTTGATGCTATGTGCTTCATTGTTGTCTAATAAAATAGAGGAAATAAAAATTCGGCACATTCGTGTCCCATAACCCTGGCTTGTATACCCAACTCCCCCACATCTGATCATCTGGACGTATAAATGGGGTCATGGCAGCTAAGTGTTCATCCACTGTCACTGCTCAAAATGCAATCAAAATGGAAAATCTCATTCCTGCAGCAAGGCCACATCCATGTTTTCTGTTTGACTCTACTATAGCCTTCTCTATTAACCACTAGGTTGAGTGAGACATTTTTTATGGTGCTCTAATAAAATTAATAGTAATTAAGAAGATGGTAGCAACAATAGCGTTAAAAACTAACATTTACTAAGCAGGTAAGATTACTCAGAAGGTAAACACATGTATAAGCCTGATGGCCTGAATTTCATCCATGGGATCCTTATGCAGGTGGAAGGAAAGAACTGACTCTACGACATTGTCTTTTAACAATGTACATTCCTGCACACACGTGCACACACACACATGCACACGCACACACACACAGGACCTCATAACCACAGTTTTAGAGACAAACTACTGTTTGTACTTTTTTTAAAATACAAGACGAGTTACTCTGTGTAGCCCTGGCTGTCCTGGAGCTCACGCTGTAGACCAGGCTGGCCTCCAACTCATAGAGATCCCCCTGCCTCTGCTTCCAGAGTGCTCAGATTGAAGGTGTGCACCACCATTGCCTGGCTAGCTGTCTGTACTTAACAGCTGATGAAACAAACACGAAGATTTGTTAGCTGACCTAGTTTGTCACTGGTGTCTCAGCCAGTTCAAGTCGCTAGGGCAAAATACCACAAACTGGATGGCTTATAAAGAGTGAATACTTGTGTGTCATAGTTCTGTGGGAAGTCCAAAGACTGCAGACTTGGTGGTGAAGCTTACACCCTCAATAATGGCTGTCATCTTGCTGTGACCTCATATGGTAAAAGGGTGGGGAATGTCTCTTGGTCTCCATTTCCATGGATTTATTCAATTCAAATAGGGATGGTCCTCGTGACATCATCACCTCTCTACAGCCCCATCTCTGACACCTTGGTGCTAGGATTTCAACATGTGAATTTAAGAAAAGGGACACAGAGAGACCCTGATCTTCACAAGATAACAATAGATGAGCTCCCTTGTCCACCCTAGCATGCTGGTTTCACTCTTTCTGACTTGTCTAAGTGACCACAACATTCTTTCTTTGTTGGATTTCTACTCCTGTAGAGTTCAAACATCACTGAAATAGGGGATGAATGGTTCACAATTTTGTATTCCCAAAGTTTGGCTCAGAGTGGGCGAATTTGAAATGAAATAAAATTGACTTGTGCAAAGACAATAGACAATGAGTATTCAACAGCAAGAGCTTTGACTTTAGAAGATGATTTAACACGCTTGAATGTTGTAGACATAGACGTCATCTCACACGGAAGATACTCCGCCAGACTGGGGCAAAGCAAAGTCAAGAATGATGCAGACAATAACTGGGAAAAAGAAAGAAAGAAACAGGAGGGGGAAAAGAATAAAAAGAAAACATAGGGGAAAGATGCTAAGTGAACTTCAAAGGAAGGCCTTTTAGAGGTCTAATGCCCAAGTATTCTTAATGAATCTGTGTGCTGAAGAAATGTAGGAGATATTGTGAAAGAAGGGTCTCATGAACGAGTGGAAACTAATGACTTTGCACCCAAGAGTCTTATGTCAGACTCAGTCACAGTCAAGAGTCTGATGCTAATAATCAAGGTAGAGAAGGAAAATGGCAACTGTGTGGTCATTAGAGAAATTCAAATCCAGGAGTGAGTGAGTGAGGTGTTTGTAACATCCAAGTTCAGCGAGGCTCTGGGAAGTGAGTGTACTTATTCTCTATTAGCAGAAAGCAACTTTGGAGTATCCATCCAAATCCCATCTCTTGGATTTTGTCACTCTGAAATGCCACCACCTGTCTGACAATTATATTCTCAAGCATTTTTTCATTCCAGCATCATTTGTAACAGTGAGCTTCTAAAGTAGAGAAATGGCTTGACAGATTTAGAGCAAACTCAGCTAGTAGTTAAAAGGCAATGAGAATATATACATTGTTGACCCAGAAAGATGAAAATGGCAACTAATAAGTGAACCCTGGGTTCCACGAGAGGCCTCTGGCACACTGGTTCATCTCTTTGTTTACTCCAGTGAGACCATGCTTCGGTCATACCTATGCACAGCTAAGTGGTTGATGGGGAGGGGTTAAATTTTTTTTAAATATCTTTTCGCGACTCTCTTCCTCCTTTCTTCCTCCCTCCCCTATTTCTTTCCTTTGTGTTATAATGAGCATAGCTATTACAACAATGATAGCATAAACCAGAAAACTTGTAGACAACAAATGTTACTTCTTGGAGATGCAGAGGCCAGAAAGCACAAGATGAAGCCTAGAAGCTGGTGATGGTCGTCTTCCTCAGTGATGGCATTTCTCACTACATAGAAGGGGCAAAGGAGAGCTTTTTGGCCTCTTCATTTTTTCAGGGCACTCACCCCTACTATGTGGTATCTGCCCCTATGAGCTCATCAATGTCCCTTAGGACCATCATCTTGGAGACCAATACTTCAGTTTAAGAGTTTGGGGAGGATGCAAGCACTCAGACCATAGCAATGCATTCTCTCTCTCTCTCTCTCTCTCTCTCTCTCTCTCTCTCTCTCTCTCTCTCTCTCTCTCTGTGCATATATATATAGAGAGAGATATATAGAGAGGCTGCATATATTCTATTTTATCTATCTGTCATCTATCTGTCACATATATACACACACAGATACATATACATACATACAGACAAACATATATACTACTTTTTTGTTTCAAATTTTCTGGTAACTAGTAAAGATAAAACAGATTCTATGGTAATGATTCTCAATCGGTGGGACACAACCCCTTTGGAGGTTGAATGACCCTTTAATAGGAATCACATAACAGATTCATAGCAGAGCAAAAAAATTCATAAGAGTTATTTAAGTAGCAATGAAAATAATTTTATGGTTGGGGATCGCCACAACATGAGGAACTGTATTGAAGGATCACAGCATTAGGGAGGTTGGGAATTACCTCACTAAGGGTTGAGACTCAATTCAGACTATATTTATTGTGTTCTACTGTGATAGAGATATCAAATAAGACATATGCTAATAGATAAGTGAAAACAACAATAAACATCGATGAAGAAACCATCAAACAAGATAGTAGTAGGGCCTAAGAAGAGGGGACCTGAGCCTACATTGGCATCAGGGAATCTCCAGACCTGTAAGAGTCAAAGCCCATGGCGCTGTTGTGAGGTTCTTCAGCTAGAAATACATAGGTGCTTAGTTGGTGTTTCCCATCCTGCAGTGGGGCACAAATGAAGCATCATCTAAGAAACAGCACAAGTTTGGTTCTCATTGAGACTATGAAGGATGATTGTGAGTGTGGGAGGAAAGGTCTGCTTGTCTGCTCTGCTCTGCTGAGAAACACCACAGAAATGCATGCACTCAGGCAGCTTTGCAGGACACAAAGGAAACCCCGCCAGTGGAAATTCCTGGGGAACTGTGATGGAGCCGAAATAGGAAATACCAAGGAAGAGAATTTGCAGTGCCAAGTTCCAATGCCAGTGTTCAATTCTTCAAAGAAACATTGTTGCCTGTCAGTTAGGTGGAACCCTACCGAGATGTTGTAAGCAGGGCCTATTCAACGTCCAGCCCATTGACTCCCAGCCCTTCTACAGCTAGATGTTTCCTGCATGCTGATAGTCTTTCTTTTACAGAGCTCAGAGCTGAGGCTTACACAAGTTCAGTAAACTACTCAAGGTCACACAGCTAAGGCAGATGGGATGATATCATGTAGAAAACCTTTTGCTGCTGGGATAATACAGACCTGTTTTATAATCTTTATTTTGTGACTCACTACTTGGGTGACTTTGGAAAATTGATTTTCTTTTTCTAACACACTTCAGCATCAGTAGATTTCGGGTCACTCTGGCTACCTCTCAAAACTGCAGAAATATGCAATGAAGTGATATTGGTCAACTTGTAACCCATTTCCTTTTCCATTTTCCTCGTGCTGCAGTGACTCATCTTCATGTGGAGGTGGTACACATGCATTATGTTAAAATACTGCACTATCACGGCTGGAAGGGTGGCTCAGTGGTTAAGAACATATATTGTTCTTATAGAGGACCTGAGTTCAATTCCCAGTGTCCACACCAAGAAGCTCAAGACTGCTTCTAACTCCAGCTGCTGGGGATGCCTCTAACCTCAGGCACATACACATATACAGACATACACATATATACATGTACATAAATAATAATAACAATGACAGCAACTACAATAAAACTTCACACTCTAGCAGCACTTAGAGGTGGCCAAACTACATCATACTGACCAGGGGGACGTAAGCAGATAGCTCTAACGTAGCCAGTCCTGAAGAAGAAAGCCAAGCCTTTCCTCACTTCTTGGACTAGGGAAGGGAGACTTGGAGGTATAGCAACCTTCTTAACAAAATGGATCAGTCTGGATCTCTGGGGTGCTTTTGTTCTGCCTTTATTTGGACTTGGTGATGATAAAATCTGAAGATAACTAGTTTCAGCTGACCTGTGATTCTGACTGACAGAGTAACAAAGCTCTGACCCATCACATATACCCACTGGATAGTCGCTTTTAAGGAAGACAAGAGGAGTGAAAGGCCCTATACTTGACACATATAACAGGATTCACTTGCTCGACCCAGCCCTTCCAGTAGATACTGTGGTCCTTTCCTTTCCTCTGACTTGCTCCTCTCCAAACTCAAGCACACAGTCCTCTGCCTGAATACCAATGTCAACTGAAATGAGATGGTGTTTGTAAGGTCACTAGATCAGAACTTGGAACAAACGTGAAACAACTGGATTGTCCCTTCTTAGAGATTTTGAAGAAGCATCTGCAATTGAGTTCTGTTGATGGACAAACATATTTGCTAAGTTTAGAGGGTGTCATAACCTCCAAGATGCAGAAACCCAAGCAGCCTTAGCTGCTTAGTCCAGTCCTCAGCTCCTGCCTAGAGTTCTGGACTCGGTTTGCAAAGCTCCCTTCCCTTTGAACTCACAGTTGGACATTTGTTCCTGCTGTTGTAGCTCATCTAATCACTGCTTTCCCCTCCCACTGAAAGTGGGAATGACATCTACATTACCTTTGACTCCCTGGTAACTCAACACACACAGTCATACTCTGTAGATCACTACCAAGAATCGAGGCAGTGCTTTTAGGAGTCTGTTCACAAGGTTTTAGCTCCCCACCCCTACCCCTGCCTAGAACAGGGCTGAACATTTGCTTTGCTTCCTTAGTTTCACATGTGTAATCTCTTGTGCTTTGATTCCCTTCCTCCAATTATACCTTCAAGACCTCGGTTTACTCAAACAGAACTTTAGGCAGTTGCCAGGGCTCTCCCCTCCATTCTTTGACATACATTTTCCTTCTCTGATAGCATATAGCTGTTACTATTTATCTATATGTTCTAATGCCTACCAGAATATATGATTTAAAAATAACTTAATAATTTTTGTCAGTTGTGTTAAAATATTTCTCCTAAAACATGATAGACACTAAGAAATTTGGTAACTTAGCTACACAAAATTTAGGCTTTGAGTCCTTCTTCTCCTTTCCCTTGACACTAGACCTGTAATATCCTGGATAATAGACATTAGGTATCTACTGAAGGCCAGGCATTTTTATTATCCATTCTGCCTCCAGAATAAGTATGAAAACTGTCCTTGAAGAGCTGTGACTTCATTGTGAAGATATACCTCACTTAAAAAGATCCTTTAGAGATTGTTGGAGTAATGGTTTTTTAAAAATCTTATCTCTGGGATGATTGACTCATAATGCCTCCTGGCCTTTAGAACTTTAGTAAATCCCTATGATCCTGTTTATACTCGGCGATCATGTTCCAAAGGCACCAGAACCTGACCCAAGGCAATCCAATCAGAGTGTTTCAAATAGAAATATGATCTTTGGAATGGATTGCAGAAGAGAGTGGGTGTTATGGGCAGTGAGTCACATTTGTGGCAGACCTCCAGGGGAAAAGGCCGTGAAGAATGTTGAGATACCAGAGTGGCCCTGGGTCCTCCTATCTCGATAGTTCAGTACTTCCTTTGATTCTCTGAGACACCCACAGCATCCTTCCAATAAATTTCCCCCTTTCTCAAGCTAGACAAAAATCCATTTCAGATGTTTACAGGTCTAAAAGAAATGCCATAACCAATATATCTATGTCCCTAAAGAATTTCCTGTTTGGTCTTCTGAATTGGTCAGGGTTTGTACCAACTGCAAAGAAAAGAAAGGCTACAGTAACAGTGGCTTAATAATATGTCCATTTCTCTCCATTAAATGTATGTGACTAGAAGTAGTCACCTGGTCCTTAGATACCTAGGGTGCTGTCTATTGTATTGTTTGACTAGTTTTAGGAGATGACTTCCATCCTATGAACCAAATAGCCTTGCAAAGTTCATCTAACATTTCATCACTCTAGTTGACAGGAAAGAGTAAGGACATTGTGCCCTTTAGAAACATGTCCCCAGAATAGATATGTCAATGTCATATTTCTACTTCTTGTGCCCAGTCATTCTGCTTATTCTTCTTTTATTCTCTGTCATGGCAGGTTGACCTTTGTAGACTGCTTCAATGGGATATCTTACATCTGAATTCTATGGTTCTAGTGCAGAAAATGAGGTCTCCAGAAAGAGATTAGAAAGAGAAGAGTGGGGTAAAGGTATATATTTCTTTACATCTCTTCTTCAATGTTAAATTAGGCAGGCTCTGCCCATCAACTCAAGATTATTGCTTCTTGCAAAAGGATTGGTCCTGCCAATCTATCTTTTTCCTGCATAGACTATCTTTTTCCAGGTCTTGGTAACTGTTACTTCCCTTATATTATTAGGACCTACAGGAGATAACAACTTCACTGATACAAGGTCTACATTGCTGTACAACACTTATAGTTTTTTCAAACTCATGTTTGTAAACATTATATTAATGAAGAAATTCTCTTTGGCTTATCCTGATTTGATTACATCATCTGTATTTGGTTGAGACTTTAGATTTATCTACCTTGGAGATTTTTATTGTTAGCCACATACCTAAAAATAAGAAGGTTCTGTTATTACATAAGAAGAGTCAATGGTTTAGAACAATCAGGACCTATGTTGAACTCTCAAGTATCTTTCTTTATCAGCTCTCTATAACTCAACATTTTATCTGCTGATCTTAACGGAATGCCAGGATATTTCCAACATTCTTACCTTGTGCAAGAATGTCTTTATACTCTACAAGGTTTAGCTCTTTTCTGAATCTGATCTCCAGGAAATATTTTCAATTTTGGGGGTAGGATGGGGTGGGAGAATGGAGCATTATTTTAGTGCTGGGAACTCAAAAAATGTCTTGAACTTATTAAACCTATAGTTACACTCAGCCATGCCACCTAGCTTTATGCATTAATTAATTTATGTATTTATTTATTGACTTTTGTGTCACAGTTATTCATGAATCATAGAAAAAATTATGGTAGCACTATTTTCAAAGTTGAAGAAAGGAATACAGAGTAGAGTACAACAGATACAAGATGTCCAACCTTGTGATCCAGCCAGCATGGCAGCCTGGCTCACACAGAATGTGACCATTAGAACAAGCAAGAGATGGACTGCAAATCAATGAATAGGAAATACCCACAAGAAGTGCACAGGCCTTGGTAAGTAGACACCCAGAATCACATACATGGCAAGACAATAGTCAAATCAAGAAGAGACCAAGAAATACCTCCATCCCAATACTCAATGTGACCAAAGCAAAACCCAATGAGAGATATTCATATTCAAACCACCATATTCATCTATTCTGGTTTCCAATAACGCAACTCAAGCCAAAATAATTTTATTATTAATATAGTTTCTTGTTGGACCATTACTATCCCCCTAGAGACCATTTTCTAGACTGCAAATGATAGCAATTTTCTCAGACACTAAAAAGATCATGTTATCCACCCACGAAAGCTATTAACTAGTTCCTCAGTTCTCCTAGAGTTAAAGTGTGAATAAGACCTTATGTTACACTGTAATTATACATCTGCTTAGTTTCATCTTAGTCCATTCCTTTTTCTCTCCTGATACTTCATTTCCCTAAAGAAATTATATAAGCTTTTTCATGTGTGTGACTTTCTCTCAGTGACTTTTACTTTTCTCATCTGGCACTTTCCTTCTAACACATCCATCCAAGGTCTACTCATAAGTCATATAAATGATGAGAACCAAGAATAGGTAGGGCAAATAGAGAACAAATAACAAGATGGTTTGTTGAAGAACCACAATATCATCTAATACATTAATCATGAGTATCACAATATCACTGAATGCAAGTGAATGTAGCTAAGGTATTCAGAGTCAAAGGAAGAAAATGTGACAATGTGCTATTAGTAGCCTCTTAATAAAGTCAGAATTAAAAAGTGAGGAAATATTTTATGAAAATAGCAATTAAAAGAAAGTTTGAGTGGTTGACCAGGCATGAGGAAGGGGTATCACAATGGTAATAAGGAAAATTCTTCTGGACATAATAATCCTAAATTGCCCCCCTTTAGCTCTATGTTTATGATACAAAAATTGACAGAATAAAAAGATGAAACAGACCCACAACCATATTTGAAAGATTCTAATACTTTTGAGTAATGAATATTTTGAGCATTAAAAAAATCACCAAGAATGAAGCAGAATTGAATAAAAGTATAAACTTACTCAACACTAGTATATCTATAGACAATTTTACCAGCAATCAGAAGTTTTCATAGTGCCTGAAGGTTCTCTGCAAGTTGCTGATGGAAAAAACTCATCAGTGGCCCTACTGAGCCATGGATCCTGAATGCTACCATATTGAACTGCCAGGCAAGATACACCCACTGGTGCGAAAGTAGTAGCCTGATTTTTATGGAGGAAATCAACCATTTTCTAATAGTATCTGAGATCAACTCTACAGTGGGGAATCCATATCAAGTCTTGTAAACCTGTCAAAAGCCCAGTACTGGTGTTATTGACCCCAAGGGTTAGGGGAACTCACTACTGATGTTTTGCTAAATGGACAACATGTGCTCTAACGATTTATGCTTATGCTCACCCATAGCACTGCTCTTTGGCTTGGTCAAAGAGCTTCTTTTTGCAATAGAAAGAATGTGGAAATTCTAAATGGGTTCAAGTGTTGAGAACAAGTAACTGTTGAGTGGTTGGTCCTCAAAAGGACATTAATACCACTACCTCTAAGGCTTCGAGTACATTGTGAAAGAGGGAGGCAAAGGGATGCAAAAGCCAGAAGATGAGGAGGAGTGGCAGGAGATACTGTCTTCTGGACATGACCTGGTAGCTGCACCTAGGAATTCTTAGCAATGGTGGTTACCTGTACAAGACTGGCTAACCTAAACAAACAAACAAACAAGCATGAAAGTAGGAGAGGGAGTTGTTGGGTAGAAGTGGTTTGGTGGAGGAGAGTTAAAGAGGATAATGGAGTTGAACACAACCAAAGTATATTATGCATGACATTGTGAAAGAAGATATTTGAAAAAGAATGTTTTGGCTTGTGACCTAGTGATCTGCATTTCTAACTATTGTTATCCTGCCTTACCACACCTTCCTGTCTTGAAACCTTAGGTATTTTGAAATAGTAAAGGGGGGTGTGTGTGTGTGTGTGTGTGTGTGTGTGTGTGAGAGAGAGAGAGAGAGAGAGAGAGAGAGAGAGAGAGAGAGAGAGAGAGAGACTAGTCGGTAGTTGGGAGAGAGAGAGTAGTGGGTATAGTTGGGCATGGGGTTACAGAATGCTAGGTATCAATATCAGGTAGTGCTTAAGGCTGGTGTACCAGACAACATCTTCTAACTCCATGATGCAAGATGTATCTGTAGTTCCTTGTAGCGCAAACCTTTCCCCCTTCTGAACAGTGAACATTGCTTTTAACCTCAAGTTTCTTTCAGCTTGAGCATGCCACCAGAAAGTCTGATGAATATCCCTGAAAACACAAATCGCTCTACAAGTCTTTAGACTGCTGGGATGAAGCTTTGACAATGTGGCTTATGCCAGTGCTTTGTCCGACTCTAAAGCCACAGAACTGCTTAAAGGAAAGTCTAGGAGCAGCAAGTGGCAAAGCTTCCCCCTCGGCTCATAGATCTTCCCAAGAAATGAAAGCACCAAGCCAAGAACTAAACTCATTGGAGCAGTCTCTCATTCTCAGCAAGCTAAAGCGGCAGCGAACATAAGGCTTGGAGTAAGCAAAGTTTCCAAAGGCCTTGTCTTTGCTGATAATTCCTTATAACACAATGTGCTTATTTTTCTCCCCAAACCCTACATACTCCCTTTAATTTTTTTTCCTGCAGCGTGAATATAGACAGGTAAGTCTGGCTACATTAAACTCAACCTGTAGTTACCAGTCTTTTAGAGGCACACCATCCATCTAAACTTCCTTGTATTTTTATAAATATAAATGTTATGTAGGCTTCTGTTAATTGTGAATTTCCCCAAGTATGGGAGATATGCTAGTTTCCAGTCCTCTGTAAAGGTTGAAGGGCACCTTCATCTTCCAATGGAAATTCTGAGACATGGTAGGCACAACAGTAGACTATGCCAAGAAGTCCACGGTCAAAATGGCTGTGTCTGACTGTTCTATTTCAGCAAACACTTGATGAATGTCAGGGCTAGGCTCTGGGAATGGCAGTGAACTCAAGACAAAGCCCACCCCATAGAGCTAGCATTTCACTTCCAGTTTATCATGAGAGTTTGTGGTACTTTCCTTAACCACTCTCTTTTAAAGTGCTCCTGACTTAATGGCCTTAAAAACAGTACTATAAGGGACAACATACTGATTTACAAATTTATATCCTTGCCTGTTCCATGAGTCACATTTCACAGAACAGCAATTAGAAAGCTCAGAGGTATGAAATTTCATTCACGTTCTTGGTTTCTATCGCTAAATCACCTCCACAGAGGGTGGGCGTGAAAATTCACATTCCCATCGGCTCCAAGAAATGTCCATTTTACCACACTTTTACCCAAATCAAATGCTTCTCATGTAATCCTCGCCTACTTAATAATTGTCAAGTTCATAGACTGGTAGTAACACTGCCTTCATTTCATTTAGATAAAACGAGTTACAGTGATTTAAAAAAGAATAACTGCTTTCATACGCCATGCATCCCTTTAGACTCATAAAAAAAAAAAAAAAAAACAAAAAAAAAACAGGGCCTCTTTCTCAGTGCCTAGGCATAGCCCCATTAAGATGTCCACATTTATCTGAAAAACACAACTGATGTTAAAGGTGAACACTGACATCTGAGTCCTTCTTCAGAGAGAGCCCTTAATCCTGTGCAAAACATCACCATGCTGGAACAGCGTTAGAACTGGTTCATTGTAGACTCATTCCTAGGCTCCCTCTCTTAGTCTGCCTTCTTAGGACATACAGAGAACATTTGCTGCACCTCCGTCAAGATAATTATTGGTCCCAAGCAGTCGAGATATCCAGAAATGAGCTCAAGCTGGACCGTAGGAGGATTTCTGGTGGTTAAATAAAAGCCAGCATTCCTCAGAAACTTGTGACACCAGCTCCGGGCTGCCAAAAGGAATCATTCCCCTTCTGGCAACTATTAGCATATCAAAGCTCATGCTGGCCTCCAAGCTCCCTCAGTATCACAGGAACCTGTTACACATTTCCTAGTCCACACTAGTATCCTGCCCTCCCCTCCCTACAGCTACTTGTCCTCTCTAATCCACATGATTGGCCTACCCCACTCTACCTCTATGCTCACTCTTGCTACTCTCTACCCACCCCTCCTCTCTCCTCTTGCTCTCCCAATAAACTCTGGTCTCTATCTCTTACTACCTTGCTAACTCTACCTGCTCTCCCATTTTCCTATATCTGGTCAAGAACAGTCTCTTTCTCTCTGCTCTGGACTCTTCCAGATACCTCAGGATATTTTCTCTCCTTGACCCACAATAAAAACCTTTCCCCTAATGGAGCAGTCATGTAGGCAGTTTCTTTAGTGTGCCCCCTTGAATACATATGGTATTGAAATCTGGGAGGGAGACAACAGGACCCCTTCCCAAGGGCCCTAGCCTCTCAACTGAATCTGAGTTGCTGAGTTAACTTTTCTAAAGTATGGATCGTTTGTTTCTGCTGATTTCTACCCACCATATTTTACTCTAAATTCTAGAGTCCACTCCTATAGCCACTTCTCACACAACTGCTCTAACCACTCATCTCTCATCTCCTACTAAGTGTCTTCTCGGCCTCTCTGGCTCCTGAAGCCTCCTACACCTGCCTGGGCACCCATCATGTGGAAAGAAAGACTCTGCCTCTTGTTGGCTTGCTGGATTTTGCTGTGTCCTTCTGTGCTGTTATTCAGGGTATCTCTCTGTTGAGGCACTTACCCATCTCCCTCTGCGGGAATCTTTTTGATGGAGTTCCTATTTGTTTGCAACCCCTTTTCTCAAGCCTCCGTCACCTCCTCTTCACTCTGTTCCTCAGGAATGTCTTCTTTCCTGCTTACTGTGTCTCTGTTCACTCCTAGAGCTTACTCTGTCTCTCTTGCTTGCCGGGTAGAGCCCAAACACCATGGCCTCTTACTAGACCACTCACTGTTATTCTCTAATCTTTTTCCTCCTTGGCTGCACACTTCACTAAAGCCTTGCTGTCTTCCTGAAAACATTTTGGCCTCAGTACAACTCAATGGTCAAAAACAGGGCACACCCAATTTCCAAATTCTTGCAGATTGTAACAACCTCTGCCACTGCTCAAGCAAATGATCTTCTAAATATCTTACCTCTAAGTTTTCTCTATTCTCCTGTCTTGAAAAATCTCTTATCTCTAAGCTTTCATTGCTCTCTACTCTCAAAACGTCTCTTAAGACCATTGCTTAAACTCTCTGTATTTCAGGATTTTTAAGTTTATTCTGTATAGTTAAAAGATCTATAAAATCTAACATTTGAAATGTAAGTAAAGAAATATATCTAATAAAAATAGCAATATTACCAAAATGGTTGATAGTTTTAAAAAAGCTATACACAAATAATCTTAATTTAGTACAGCATGCTTATATGTAACTTGGATTCAATTTCTGTTTACAAACTAGTTTTGCTATAGCATACCTTTTGCATGTACCTTGGATTCAATTCTTGCTTATTTAAAATAGAATATACTAATAACATATATCTGATGACTAAAGTTTATCAATTCCTAATGTCTATACAGGGTAGCAGAAACCGACATGAAGATGTATATATAGACTCTTTGTATTTATTATCTATGTTAAATTTATCTATTTGAATAAACTGCATCATACTAAAAATATAAAGTACTCTGGAATGACACGCTCTAAAGGGATTGGGGAAATAAGGTTCTCAAATCTCCCTGGGAACTGTATTTTTGGTCTAAAGTTTTATTTTGATGCTAAAGGATTTTCAGTTGAATCTTCAATTCAAGTTTTGAAGGCTCAAATGTAATAGGAATAAAATCCTAGTCATATAAAAAGTACTAACTTATTGTGAAATAGTAAAAGATAACTGGGACATTTAAGTTAGTGGTCAGTCAACTTATAAATGATTAAATTCTTTAATGAGCTCAGAACTATGCTTTGTTGTCATGCTAAGTACAAATATAAAATTCCTCTATTGGGATAAGCTTTAGCCTTCTATATATGTTGTCAGTGTTAAGCTTAAAGCAAGTAACTAAAAAAGAAGTAAAGTTTGTTTAAAATCAGCTATATTTAATAGACAATGGCTCTCAAACTACTCAGAGATCTGATAAATACGGCATTGAAGTATTTAATAAAAAGACTTCCCCTAATAGAAATAGTAGTTTCTCGTAGCAGCAGCTGAGCCTAACTCCGAAGCACCAGAGTCTGCCTGGAGCTTGCTTTGGGTGTAGAGGTAAAGAGCTGCACTGTGCCTTGCCTGTCAGGGCCCTTCCCAAACTATAGACGCTACTGGGTAGACTGCTACTCTGCCTTACCAAGGAAAGGCAATTCCAAAAGTTCCTTCTCCACGGAAAAAATCTCTCAGAACTTCTGGGCCTGGTGCCTGAAGGCTGATGCTGCTCTGGGTGGCACCGGAAAACTTAGTACTATCCTTTGTGGTGGCAGAAGAGTGACAAACAAAGCCACCAAGATCACCATGGAGGATCCTAGGCTGCCTGGCCAGATAGGGAGTCTACCATTTAAAAAAATTATCAAAAACAAAATTAAAACAACCAACAAACATCATGGAAGCTTCAGTGTGTCACGGTGTGTACCACAGTATACCCTTTGGTCCATACTGCTTTACTTGCAAATGTTCATCCCAGTGAGTCATTGGTCTGGTTTGAGACCTCCATTATCAATACTGGATCCTCACTGGGATTCCTCTCTGATATCCTGTTGTTGCTTTGTGCCATAGAGATCCTGCAGCTTTGCATCTATAGGGCCGGCTTCTTCATTCATTCCAGTAGTTCATAAACGAGGTAGACGACGTGTGGGCCAACTCAAAGCCCTGGATCTGGGCATAGGTGGTAGCTGAGTTGGTAAACCAGCTCTCCCAGACCTGCATCACCAGGGCAAGCTCTCCAGCATTGGGTAGCTCACCCAATGCCACAACTGGCAAAGGGGCAGGGTGGGCCCTCCTGCTCTCATGACCTTGGGCTGACTCCACTGAGCTGCCCGGGTAAGGTGCCCACGTCTCTGTCATTCTTAATCAATACAGGGGCCACTTGGTTTATACTTTTTGCTCAAAGTCATGTATTTTTTTCTCAGATCTCTGTGATGGTAATGGTGGCAAGCCCTAGCTTTCACAGTTTGGCAGTAGCAAGCTGACTTACCCGGCTCCTCCCATCAAGGCTGCATCTGCCTGGCCAATGCATTTCACAAGTAAAGGTCATGCCTTGCTTTTCTTAGAGCTAATAGGTCTCCTGCTGAGAAAGGCAAACTCACCAGCAAGTTTATCTTACGGGGCAGGCTTCACACTGCCAAGGATAAACTCTCAAAGCAGGTTTCGTGAAAGACAGAAACCTACCACGCTGCTGTTATTGACTAAAATTTTACTTTTTACTATTTCTTTTTAAATACAGAACTTTCTTTTCGGGGACTGCTTTTAGTAATCAAGCATCTGTGTCCCACAGTAAATGATTGAATGTTTCCAGATTTGTGGGGGAGGGGAGAGTTTAAAGTCTATGTAAGTCTTGAAGGCCTGAGGAAGTGATTTAAGGTTAAGTTTAAAAAAAGAGAGAGACTTAAAGGTGATACGTGATGTTAAGACTTCAAAAAAAAAATTCAAAGTTTAACATTAATCACTGGGTTTCTATTGAGTTATTCATCTAGTCTCCGTAACTGTTATGATGGTCACTGGCTCCGAAATTTAAATTTCCTTTGGTTGTTTTCTAAATATAGACTTAAAAGTACCTCTTGTGCTAAAAACATCTCTGTCCGGTCTATATATATATCGGTCCTCACGCTCTTCTTCTTTGTTCTCCTTCCTGCTGAGACATTTCGGTCCTGTTACAAAAAAGTGTTTATGCCACTATTGTGCTGATAGCTTCTCAGCTTTGTTTCTGCTATGGCTCAGAGCAGAAGTCTGCTCTCACTGTTTACAGACACTTACTGACTTCTTTCTCCACAGTGAGGATTGCAGTGCAGATCACAGACGGTGGTCAGGCTAATACCTTTGTCCCTAGTCTGTATCTGTCCCAGCAGATTTCCAGTCAGCTGACACCATCCAGGAACCCAATGGCAGCCCTGCAGCCTGCTCCGAAATAGCCTCCACTCTGCCAGCCCCGAGTCATCCTGTTGAAGCCCTCAACTTGATGAACCTGTCCAGTCAAGGGAAAGAACTTGCTTGCAAAGTGCTGCTTCCAGGCTATCCTTGGCTCTTCCTTGGGCCCCTAGCTCCTACAACTCCTGCTCTCTGATTTTGACTCATATTCTAGCCTTCCTAGACTTTCCTACCTCCGCCCAGCTGAGAAACAGTTGCAGAAGAGACCTGTTGCCCTTTACCATCAACAAAAGGCTTGAATATTAGGTCTCAGGCAATCCAAATATCCAGAAATGAGCTCAGTGGCCTATAGAATTTGTTATGGTTATATAAAAACCAGCATTCCTCAGGACCTTGCAAAACTGGTTTTCATCTGCCAAAAGAAGTCATTTCCCTTAGCTCTTGTGGGAAGGGACACATGGCTACCTGTGGTGCCAATCAGCACATCAAAGCTCAAGCTGGCCTCAGCATCACAAGTATGCATTTCCCACTTCCTAGCCCTTGCTAGTGTCCTGCCCTCCCCTCCCTCCAGCTACTTCTCACCCACTCTCTATCTCTAATCCCACTCTTGCTACTCTTTCTCTCTTGCTACTCTCTAGCCACCCCCCCCCTTTATTTCTTGCTCTCCCAATATGCTCTGTTCTCTAACTCTTGCTATCTTGCTATCTCCATGACTCTCTACTGCTTCCCTATCCCTGGTCGTGTCCAGTCTCTTTCTCTCTGCTCTGGACTCTCCCACATGCCTCTGGATATTTCCTGTTACCTCCAATAAACACCTTTTCCCTAATGGAATGGTCATGTAGGCAGTTCTTTTACTGCACCCCCTTGCACACACTTACCACATGCAAACATGAGACATGTGTGCTTTCCTTAGTCTGGCTGGAAGGGTGAAATTAGTCACAACTTCAACCTACACCCGTTGAAAGGACTTGATGGGTCCATGCACAGACTATTTAGTGCTGGCACCCAGCTCAGGAATACCATCAACCAATACTTGTCAAATGAAGGGAAAGACCGTCAACAAGCAACTAAGCTTTAGCTGCTGCAAATGAGCCTCAAACTTTAGTGTATATGGCATTGATCGGGGACTTATTAAAATAAAGACCTTACTTTTCAGAGATGTGGCTCATTACATCTAGGATGGAAGTGGTCCAGATTTATTATCCTAGTTTATTGATCACTACAGCCTATAAATTTGGGGGCATTACTCTCTTTCTGAACCTATATCCTCGGTTCCTGGCCAATCGTAGCTTCTCAAAGAGAGGGGACTAGACCTATAGTCTCACTGTTTTCAGTCCATCAGTACAAAGCAGACAAAACTGAGAATTCTGAAATGTGTCTGGAGCCTTGTGTTTCCCCACAAAAAATCTCAACATTAGGGGACTGGAGAGATGGCTCAGCAGTTAAGCACACTGACTGGTCTTCCAAAGGTCCAGAGTTCAATTCCCAGCAGCCACATGGTGGCTCACAACCATCCTAATGAAAACTGACGCCCTCTTCTGGTGTGTCTGAAGACAGTGCCAGCATACTTATATAAAACTAAATAAGTATTTTTAAAAAAAAACTCTCAACATTATAGCCACCATTGTTGTGTGCAGAATGTCCCCCACCTGCAGCTTCCTCAGCAGTGTCAACATGTGAGTGATGCACTACATAAAAGTGGCAGTATCTGCTCTCACCCACGAGGGAGGAAACTGAGGCTTGGAGGAGTTTGTTTTAGGTCTGCAGTCATGAAGCAAACAGTCGTTTAGGCTGTAATGTAGGCATTGAACATTGCCAAGCCTGAGCACCTCCCTGTAGCTCAGCAGACAGTTGGAGGAGAACCAGGGAGGAGCAGCACTCTTGGCCTGCTGGGGCAGGTGAGCTACAGGATCTGGTGTATGTGTGCCTGTGTGTGTGCACTGCCAGGAAATTCCTGATTATAGGTCATTGCACAAAACGGAGATTTTTCCCTTATACGCAGTTACTATAAATATAGGCTCTTAAGTCACCCTGACTTCATCTCTAACCAATCAGCCCCTGCCAGTTTGCATGCTATACATGTATGCATGACTCAAAGGACCCTCAGGCAGAGGGTGGGTTAAAAACCAATCAGACAATACTAATTTTCATAAATGGGAACTCCTTGTCTTCTCTGTTGGCTGTTCAGCTAATCGTGAGTCATGAATTTCCTTTTTAGGGTAATATTTACCATAGGGCATGGCTGGACCTAGGGTTTACGTAATATCTATTTATCTGATGGGAAACGTGTTCTTAAAGCATTACCTAATGATAGATTTTATCTGATAAATAGTCCTTTGGATTAAACTAAAAAAATGTTGAGGAAAGGCTCGGGAAGGATAGTAAAGGACAGAAAGGTGAAAAGCAATAAGCCATGGTTTGGAGGAGGGTTAAAGGATGCTTGCCCAGAACTGGGTACAGAGAGAATTATTCTTTTAGCAATTAGAACAGGGGCAGAGGTAGAGACCAAGGATGGGGAAAGGAGAGCATGAGCCCAGTCAAGGGTTAGTGATGTCATGCAGGTACCTTACCCCATCTCTATCATGGTGTTAGCATCCTTTCCTCTAGTTAATGATTTTTTTGAGTTTTGGTGATTTTCCCGGTTTCCCACTCCTCCTGAGAACTCTGGCTCACTCTTGGTGCGTTTTCCTTTCTCAGGTTCCAGCCAGAGAAGTAAAGCCCTACGGAGTCCATGCTTGCTCCCCACTCCCTATTTATACCACAAAAGTTCCATTTATAGGAACTTTTCATCTATGTTTTCATCTATAAAATGAAAGTAATCATGACTTTCTCATCTTACAAGTTGTTGAAAAGTGAATGTAGTTAGTACTAAGGTAGCTTAAAACAGTGTGTTACATTGTGAAGTTAATAGTCTGATACTGTTGAAGTTCTGCTGAGAAATCTGAGGTCAGCAGTAAATTCCCCAGGGCCAGGTCTTAGGTCTTGGAACTAAGATTTAAACTGAAGCCCACGTGTCCCCAAGCTCCTTGTCTGAACTGATAAGAAAGATAATGGCGAGCCACCAAGAGATGTAGCAATGTGTGCTTCCTAAGGCACTTGAAATTAGCATCTTTGACTTACACCCACCGATATTGGTTTAAATAAATTGAAGGGCCAAGTGAAATTTCACACTATTTGAAGAATTTCTTAAAAAAATTATGTGATTTTATTTACTATTCCCCTCCACCCACCTACCCCAACACACACACACACACACACACACACACACACACACACACACACACACAAATATTGAGGCAGAGTCTAACTATGTAACCCTAGCATAGATCAGGCTGGCCTTAAACTCAGAGAATTGCCTACTTCTGGCTCCAAAGTGTTAGAATTAAAGATATACACTACCACTTCCAGGTAAATTTCATTTTATTCGTGTGTGTGTGTGTGTGTGTGTGTGTGTGTGTGTGTGTGTGTATGTGTGCTCTGTGTATACAGTTGCCCATGGAGGTTAAAAGAGGGCACCCCTCAGAATTTGAGTTACATGAAGCTGTGAGCCACCAGATGTGGATGCTAGGAACTCAAACAAGGTCCTTTGGAAGAGCTACAAGCACTCTTAACCACTGAGACATCAATTCAGGCCCCCAAACCCAAATTTATGTCCTTTCTAGAAAGGCTGAAAACATGTGACATCTACCTGTCAAGTGCTCCATAGTCTTTAAATATATACTTACCATGCTGGCCTATTCTCTGCGCCTTCTCTGCCCCTATACACTTATTTCACCCATGACATACTATATAGATCAATTTATGACCAGAGAAGACAATCTAAGAGCAACTCTACAGGTCATTTCAGCCTCTCATTTCCCATAGCTATGATTCATTTGACCTATAAGGTAATTGTTGGATAAATGATTTGACAGTCCACAGAATGCAGAACATTATAAGTCTTATCCCCTTGAACTTCTCAGAGCTCATGGCAGTGAAATTTAACAACACAGCCTCTGCCCTTCCTCAAGTTGCCTCCACCTTCTGGAACCTTCTCCAGTCTGTCTGATCTTCTGGCTAACATTGCTTTGAGTCTCAATGAGGTAGGTATTGGCATCTTCATTTCACAGGTAGGAAAACAGAGGCTGAGTAGTTCCAAAATTTTGTCTGTTGACAACACTATCTAATTTTAAAACTCAGTTCCCTTTATTACAAAGCAGGCGTGAAAATGCAGACTTCTACTTCAAAAAAAGTTCACGGTGAATTCTCAGGTGAGCTGCGGTTATTCAAAGGAGGGGGAAGTGAAGAAGGCAGCATAAAGTGACTGAAATGGGGAAGATTCTGGAAAGTGGGGATGATTTCAGGTATTGGTAAAAAATCTTGGAGCATGTTGTGAGTGTGCCTGGCCTGAAATATCTTCAAGGGTACTAAGAGAAATAAAAGGGTATACTATAGGAGCGACTTGAATGTTTGCCCAGGGGAGTTTGGACAAGGGGATTCTAGTGAGCGGAGGCTAGTGATAGCCGTGCGTTTCCAGAGAATCATTCCTGCCTTGCTGATCTGCCATGCTCAGTTGACTGCTCCTGCCTCATACCATAGGGAGCTACTTCAGCTTCAATCATTGTGGCTGTCTTTAGGCAGCGAATGGCATAAGAGGAATGTGGACACTTGAAGAACATCTCTGGAGTTTCTACCCTGTGCCTCTTTCACTACTTATGAGACAGATCATTTCAAATTGCCATAACCAATGTCTAGGCAGATTGGGAGAATGACAGCTTCATTTTTGGCTACAGATGAGACCTGCTAGTATTTACCTGTCTTCCTTTCTAAGGGCTATGCAGAAAAAAAAATCAACTGTGTTCACTGGTGAAGCCATGGCCAGCAATCATTTGTTCAATCCTAACTAGGGAGGTCTATACTGGATATTTGGAAGGTGGAAAAATATAGAATGAGGTATTTATTCTTGAGACACATGCTCACCAACCATGGAGGGGTCATAGGCATCCCTTAATCCAGGCACCCATGCTCCACTGGGAGCATCTGCCTTCAACTGCTGCTCTTGTATCTCTCATGCCAACAGCCGCTATCACAAAAAGCTTGCTCTGTAAATCCACAGTCATCATTTCTTTTACTAGTAATATTCTAGCCTTTCCCAAGCAGGGAATGTGTCTTGCTGATTCTTCATTGGATGAAAGCACATTTGCTGGATGGTAGAGTTCTCAACCTCATCTATCTGTATCTATTCATGGCTTTCTGGGTTATTATCCTTGTTTCTAGTTAGGGTGGACCATATAGGTAAGCTCACTGTCTTAATCAATGTCCTGTTGCTATGAAAATATATAACAACTGTTATAAAGGAAAACATGTGAATTGGGGCTGGCTTAAAGGGTCAGAGGTTCAGTCCATAATCTTCATGTCAGGAAGCATGGTGGCCCACAGTCAGTCATGAGGCTGGAGAGGTAGCTGAGAGCTCTACATCTGGATCCACAGACAGCAGAAAGCCACTGGGCCTTGCTTGAACATTTGAAAGCCCCAAACACCCCGAACTGGTAACACACTTCCTCCAACAAGACTGTACCTTCCTCTAACAAAGCCATACCTCCTAATAGTGCCTGGTGACAGAGCATTCAAATCTATGAGCCTACTGGGGCCATTCTTATTCAAACCACCACATCCACATAGTTTGGATTTGTCAAACTTGGCTCTGACCGGTGCTGGCGTGACTGTTACTGACTCGCATTCTGGGCTTTCATTTCTCTATTAGTAAAATGATATCAATCTCTGTTTCATGAGGCTACTGGGTTGTTTAAATAAGTTAATGAATGTTAGACAGAATCTGACACCAAATTTAACAGTCATTATCATTGCAGATATATTGGCTATTACTGATAATAAAGAGCTCTTTGGTCTCTCCTCTCCTTTGTGTAAGTTGCAGAAAAATCTTAGATAAAAGAGACTTTAAATCGTTGCAAAAGATATGAGGTGTGGTCTCTGGCTGTGACAGCAGTCTCAAGTTTTGCTCCCTTTACCAATTTTACTAAGTTACTATTGCTGCCCATGGAGCACTACTTTCTGGGACCTCCGGCTCTCTGTCTCCTCCTGGGAAGATGTACCTGTTATAAGAAGAACCAGTAGTCATCAATCTTTAGTTGTCAGTAGAAGCAGAAAGAATACAAACAGACAAGTGCCAGAGAACTCTAGGATCATCTGCATCACTCGGAGGAGGAAGTCTGAAAACCTAAGGTTCTTACTTTCACCGTTCCTCCAACTGGCTAGATGGCTGGAAGTAAGTCATGGCATATCCCCTGTCCCCGTGGCTTGTAGTTTTGATAGACTTTCAGTAGGCGTGTCGGTAAGACCAGAGAAAAGATTTGTCACTGCAATTCCTTTGGCTTCCCTTGGGATCTCTTTCTTTCCCCCAGGGCTGGTCCAGGTGGGCTGGCCTCTGGGTGGAGGCTGGATGCATGCCCTGACAGCCCTCCATGATCTGTGAGCCAAGCGAAGTCTGCCTGCTGCCAGAGTGGGACTGTGCCTGAGATCTGGCAACACCCGGCCAGCATGTCCTATCAAGGCTGAACTAAAAATAGGTCTTATGCATAGAGCCTAGAAAAACCAGCAGCCCAGTACACAGAGGTTGGCTAATCATCAGATCAAACCAAGCTGCCACCACCACTCTAGGTACCAGCACCATACGGGTGTCACCTCCATCTGACACTGGTAGAACAACTGAGCAAACTTTCTCATGGTTTACCGATTTTCCCATCTCTAATTCCTGCACAGCAACCCTCCCATAACTGGTAAGTGCCTCCTTCCTCCTCCCCGGCCCCTCTGAATAAACTGACTTTTGCAGAGGTCTGAATAAAGGCATGGTGCTCTAGGCTCACACCCCGGATCTATTATTTTTTCTAGCTGTTTAGTCAAAAAGCAATTGACCGCATGGTTCTCGATTGCTTTAGCAATAGAGCGGTATAATTATGGGAACGTCTAGTTTTCATGTGCCATGAGTATTAAAAGCAGCAAGTGGTGCAGCAATAATTCTAGAAATTTGTCACGCATCATAATGACAAGGGTGGATCCAGCTTGCTGAAGCGGGGTGCCTAGGCCTCCCCCCAGGCTTCTGATTGGGTAGGTCTGGAGAACATTGCTTTCAAAGAACAGTCCAGGATTGTTGCTGATGGTGATCTGGGGACCACATGGTAAGGACTTGGGAAGATGGTAAGAGTATGAGTTATGGTCAGAGAAGAAAGGTATATACTATTCTTGGCTCTGTTCCTTCCATCAGAGTGACTTTAAGCAAATTATTTTCTCAACCATATCTAAAAAACAGGGGACTAATAACTCCAACTTTATAGTGTTGATGGGAGGATTAAGTGAGTTAATTCATATAAAAGTGCTTAAAACAGCCTCTGGCAACAGCAAGCCCTGAATAAACATTAGCTTTTATTTGTATCACAGAGTCTGCACAGAACATGAATTCCGTGCCTGTTCTTTTCTCTCTCTACACAGTTGCTGTCAGCTCCACTTAAGATTCTTTCTTTATACCACCCGTGTTCCTCCCAGGGTCTTTGTGAAAGGGGACGAGAGGATGAGCACATATGAAATGTTTAAATAGTAGGAGTCACAGAAGACCTTGACAGAGGCATGAGTCTACAGTGGGGACCCAGGGTGGAGAGCAGAACGAAAATGAGACCCAGGTTCCCTGTCTGCCCAGCCAATCTCCAGAACTTCAGGATCAGTCCCCAGAGGCAGACTGGCTGTTCCCAATAGTGCTTAGGGAACAACATGCCCCCGCCTTGTCCCTAGGCTACTGCCAGCATTTGGATAGTTTCCCCTTTGGTTGTTTATGACTGGAGACAGCACAGCTGTAAACATCCAACATCTGAACATAGATGGCCGTTTTATTTTGGATTATTTTTTTTTTCCTTGAGCTCACATCCTCCAAGTAGAATTACTGGGTCAAAAAGTACAGACAGTATTACAGCTTAAGGAAAGCTAGAGTCTTTGAGCCTTCCAGGAGGAGGGACTTCCCATTTTCCCAGAGGGCTTCAGAGGCTGGGGATGCTGGTGTTAAGTCTGGAGGGGAAGAAGAGCCCTGGGCTGAATCCTCAGATCAGCGGTTGATACAACTGTGGCTGGCAGGAAGTTACATCAGGTAAGAGTGAGATGTTGGTCAACCATGGGTACCCTCTCTAAGAAATGGAATTTTAATTAGTGCACCTCTCAGGTCACTGTGCTTAGGTACCTTATAAATATGCATCTCTGACGTACTGGGGCTGGAGTACAGCCCATGCTTCTGTGTTTCTAGTAAGTTCTGGCTGTGGTTGATTCTCCTGATAAAGAGACCGTACTTTCAGGAAGCAAGAATTTAGATGACCCTGTCTTTATCCAAATGATTCCTTTGCCGGACACATCATTCTCAACATTCTTTTGACTTCAGCTCCAAATATTTCTCTCGACAGTCTTGGGCATCCCAGCACCCATGAATGACTATCCCAGCTCTTACTGAAGTGTTGCCTGCATCTGGGTATGGAAGTACAGCAAAGAAGCGTACTTGGCTACAAGATCATTACTCTCCAGTTGGGCTCTTATGAACTGCCTTCACCTCCCTAAAGCCTGCAGTTGGTGACCCTCCTCTGATCCTTGACAGCTTTTTCTGGGCCCCCCAAAATGCCGGCCCTGAACCAAGAATGAACTCAGATAAGTGAATAAGCTCCAGGAAGCTTAGCGTCCCTCACAGGGTGGCTCTAATAAATTCCAGAAAACAAAAAGCAGGTGTTGGCCATCTTTCTCCTGCCCAAAGAGTTATTTACACAAGTTTCCACAGCAATCCGCTTCATCGTTTGACATGCCTATTACACGGTTCTCTTTGGGGAAAGGTCTGGAGTTAGTTAGTTCGGTGGATTAGAGAGCAAGTCCCTCAAGGCCAAGGGCAATGAAAGCCTTTTCCTTCTCTCCACTCCCCCATTCATTCACAGTGCCTGTGTCCTGCCAGGTCGTGTTAGAGAATGAGCCCAGACAATGCTCCTCACTCCTCTCTTCCGAAGGCAGCCAAAGCGCAGATGGAAGGTAAGCTTGGGCATAGCGCACCTGAGGGACAGCACAGACATCAGCAATCATTTCCGGCTACACTGTCCTTTATGTTGAAATCACTTCAAACTTACAGAAAGTTTCAAAAGCAGCACAGGAACCTCCTGTGCGCCTTTTGCCCAGATTCACCAATTTATAACAGCTCACCTCATTTTCCAGATTATTCTCGCCCCTTCTTTTGTTTCAGTCTCTTTGATGGAAGATAATAAAAATCTCACTGGAAAAAAAAAACCATGGAATTTAAAAGTGTTATTCAAAAGTCACAAAACTAAAATAAAAGGAATAAAAGAACATTTTCAGAGAAAATTAAATTGGTGATATTTCTACTTTAAAAGATATGGAAATTTAAAATTGGACCAGGAGGTTTGAGATATTACATAACTAACATATCATAGTGTTTTCTGGAACCATTTAAGAATAGCTTGTAGACATAGACTGTCCTTTAGGATGCAGTCAGTATGTTAATATGTTCGTCTAAGAGCAAGGACATCCTCTTATGTAACCCCCATGCAGTCTCAGGTAATCTGACAATGATAGAATACTTTAATATGTGGTATGCATTATATATCTCTTCATATGTATCAATAAGATTTTTATAAACCATAATTTCTTCTAGTACCTGAAGACCCTGAGTCCATCTGTTTCTGTTTGTGTTCACATTTATGGTTTTCCTTCTAGACTTCTAATTTATTTTTAATTTTTATTGTCTGGCTGTTTCATATACTTATACAATAAATTTTCACTACCACCACCACTACCCCTCTTGCTACAGGCTGACAGCCTTCTCATCAAGGCCCTCCTACTTTCCTGTCTGTTAGGGTGTGACCCATTGAGTTTAATGTTTCTTGCCTGAGCCTGGGTAGGAAGTTAGTACTATAGCAAGAGGTTATTACTACAACCACTGAGGGAAAAAAAAGACATCCCTTCCCTAAAAAACATTGAACTATCAGTAGAGCCTCAAGGAGGGATGGGCCCTCATGGGGCTCCTAATGCAGGATGCTGCTGTGCTCGATGTCATGCAGACCTTCCCCACAGATATCCACACTACAGCAAATTCAAAAGTGCAGTGGCCAGGTCATGTCCAGAAGATATGCTTTGCTGCATCTTCTGTCTCTTAGATGTCTCCACTCCCTTTTATAGACTAATTTTATTTTTTGAACAGAAAGATTAATATGTTTTCAAGGTTAAACTATAAAAAAAAAGTCACACTCAGAGAAACATCCTCTCTCCTCCTTTCTACTCCAATGACAGCCCATACCAGGTAGCCCTTTTTTTTTTTCCTATTATTATTCCTAGATTATTTTGAAATTGAAAACAAGGAAGCAGGCAGACATGTGTGGGGTTTGTTGTTGTTGCTCATTCTTTTTTCCCTGTGTAAAATTTGGAGTCCTGTGTGCACACTCTTGCACTTTGCGTTCTTCTGGCACTTATTCCACAGATGTTCATGAAGTTGGCCCCATTCTTTATCACCCTTGCATAGTCATAATAGATTTTGCATTAATTATTTGCCATTCCTCTCCCCTTCTGAATTGCTTTGGGTGACAGTAAGTAGCATATATCATATCCTGGACTTCCAAGTCAAGATCTTAGAGGACTGTGGGTTTCTGCCTTTTCACTCTTGGAAGGAGCCGCCATGCTATGCTGTACAGAGGCTCAAAGGACACCACTGAGCAGTTAGAGGCCATGTGCTAAGTGGTCCTTGAAAGAGACCAGCTTGATCATTTAGCATCAGTTGAATGTGGTCAACTGAGTGACCTTAGCCTACATCCTGTGATGTTAAGGTTTTTTTGCTATATGTTGTAATGCTAAATACTGGCCCCCAAGGCCTGGTTACCCCCGGGGACTAGAGAATCCTGTATGTATACAAAGTGATGCTATGTGACCTTGTCCTCTTGGTCAAGGTGAATAAGGATGCCTACAGCCTATAGCTATGCAGAAGAGAGATAGATGGAGTTTTTAGTTCCTGGGCTGGGGTCAAAGGAGAATCATGAAGAGGAGAAGAGAGAAGATAGAGGGAGGAGAAGACATCATATGTTATATGAGTCATGAAAACATGGCCATGAGGGCTGGCCAATTGGATTTAAGCCTAGATGGAAAGTAGAAAGTTATAATGTGAAGTTATTGATGGAGAAATAGATTCTAATAGCTTAGCAGGTAGAAATCTGCCCAGCTCTAATACACTAAAGGATTGTTATAAATATAAAGGTTGTATGTCTTTTATCTGGGAGCTGAATATCAAAGGCAAGGTAGAAACCCCCAACTGATATTAAACACTGTAGCTAAAGAGAAACACTTAACTGACAGAATGATGAAGGGTAAGTTGTGGAATAGTTAAGGCACTAAGTTTTGTGGTGAAGTGTTACAAAACAATGAAAAGATAGAATTATCTATTCCACTATGAAGATACCCTATCCTCACAGATTCAACTATAGATAATGCTCCAGTGAATGAATATGTATGTACTTTTGTATTATTGGGGATATAATTCAAGGACAAGATCTGAGAAGTGGAATTTAGTTCTGAACTAATCGCTTGGTAGCTTAGAAATAATAATTTATTATTTACAGTTTTTATGAGCCAAGAATGCAGGTGCAGTTTGACTGATGCCTCTGTCTCAGGGCTCTTCAAAACAGCAGGCCAAGTTGTCTTTGGAGGCTGTGAACATCACAAGGTTTGGCTGAGGTACCATCTATCCCCAAGTATATTCTGTTATTAGAAGTCCTTAGGTCCTGGCTGGCTACTAGCTAGAGACAATGGCTCCTAAGTCAATGGGTCTCTCCATAGCATAGATCAAAACATGGCAGCTGGGTTCACTCCAAGCAAGTATATAAACAAGGCCAAAGTAATACTATTTTGTAACCTAATCTCAAGAAGCATCCTATCACTTTTATACTATCTAGGTCTAGTTCACACTCAAGTGGAGCATGATACAAGGACACACGTCATGGGGACTGCATAGGGGTCACCTGCCATAGCATTGCTCTATGCATGAATGGGCCACTTACACACTCTTCCTTTTTATCTATCCATGATTTATTTGCAATATTCTCCTTGATCTGAAAGTTCTTTATATAGTATCAATCTTAGTCCTTATCTGTCACAAAGATTTTTTTTCCAGATTTGTCATTTGCTATTTGTTTGTTTTTTTTTTCCTAATGGTGACTTTCCATGCAACCGTTTTGTTTTTAATTAGTCAGATGTATCAATCATTTCTTATCACATCTTAATCTTGAATCATAGCTAGGAAACTATTACTCTACATGGACTATAGGGAATCAATCATGATTTCTTCCATTGTTTATATAGTGCATCACCTCACATTTCGTTCTTTGGCGTGTTAAGAATTCTTTTTTTCTTTTTCCTTCTTAGGAATGAGAGTTGTTCCCAAATGGTGAACTAATTGTCTGATGGGGGTCTGTGCAGCACTATTTCAACTGGAGAGACGTGCTTGCTTCTTAGTGTGTTCCTATATGTTATATTCATCCTGATTATTGCATATGGATTTAAGAATAAGCTTGTTTAACTCTGGAAAAAGGTAACTAGTCTATTTATTAGAATTTCAGTGAATTAGTAAATCAGATTAAGGTATATGCCTATCCCGGTGATGCTGAGATATTGAATTAAGAGCAAAAATGTTTTCTCCATTTGTGCAAGCTCACATCTACGTATTAGGGATATTTTTCATATATTTTGTAGATATTATTCATTAAAAATTATGCAAAATTTGGGTTGGTAAGATGGCTCAGTAGGTAAAGCCACTTGTCACCAAGCCTGCTAATCTGAATTCAATCCCTGGGTCCTATATGATGGAGGGAGAAAATTGATTCCTAAAAGTTGTCTTTTACCTCCAGACACATACATTAAATAAGGAAGTAAATAAAAAATAAATGTAATAAAAATTACATAACGTTTAAGAGCTCATTTATTTTTTGGATATCCAGATTTGTCATTTATAAAAAAGATCATGATATATTTTTAAGGGAAACTAGGTGAAGTAAAATAGCATAAATTGTATGTAAGCCCTCCCTGTCTCCTCTTAAATCACCTCTTGCTTGATCTTGGGAAGAGAAGAGCAGAAACAGTACTCATGATAGTTTAGGAAGAAAATGATCCAGGCCAATCAAAAAGTCAGTTACCATGACAGGAGTTAGCTCTCCCATGTACCAGGGATTTTGACAGTTGCTTTTGATACAGTGGTGAGAAAATCAAACAGATTCCCATTCTCATTAAACCTCTGGTTAATGAGCATTTGCCATTAACCATGCAGCATTGTATCAAAGCCATATGGAGAGACAATTAGCAAGCTAAGCCTTGGAATTTGCCAGATTCTCACATTTCCAGACAGAGCAAAAATAAAGGCTTTTCATTCCAGATCTCAGATTAGCTTCTCCTGAAAGGAAATCTTACCTACCAAGTATGAAAATAGGGTCAGGCGAAATACTCAGAAGAGGGAAACTGAGTTATGAAGGAACCCATTGGCTAATCTGGACCTGGAATCTCAGGATCCAGGATCCAGGCTGGGGTGGTTACCAACATACACCTGCTGTCTCTTCACATCCCGTCTGTGACCCTGCTACTGCCACATATGGATCAGAGTTTCAGTGGTCTATGCACAAAGAGGGCTACAGAACAAAACAATGTTGACTGGTGTGGTGGTTAGAATAGGTATGGCCCCCCATAGATTCATGTGTTTAAATGTTTGGCCCAAAGGAAGTATCACTGTGGAGATGATCTTTGCAGTCTCATATATAAGCTCAAGCTATACCCAGCACAGAATCAGTAACTCCAGCTGGCTGTGGAGGAAGTCCTCTTCTGCTTCCTGTAAATCAAGATGGAGACCTCTCAGCTCCTTTAGCACCATGTCTGCCTGGATTCTGCCATGCTTCCCACTGTGACGGTGTTAGACTACATCTGAAACTGTAAGCCAGGCCCAAAGGAGTTGCCTTGGTCATGGTGTCTCTTCACGGCAATGCAACCCAAACTATGACGATTGGTAAAACTGAGATGTGAGCATTGATTTAGTTTTGTTTTTAAAGTCAAAGGTACAAAATAATTTGTTTTCCATATGACTCTTCCAGGTTGATTACACTGACCATTTTCTAATGTCTCCCTTTTAAAATGTATGTTCGAGAACATTATTTGTAAGGTCTATATGAAGAACTGGTTTATTCTTCCTCTTTTATAATAGAACCCCTAGTGTTTTATCGGAACATATTGCTGTCTGAAGTAAAGAGGATATCTCTTCTGTTTCCAAGGAGGGATAACTGATTCTCTGCTGTGGTCAGTAGAACTGGTATGTTCAGATTTCACAGAGAAAAACAGAGAGGACTGTGGGCCATATGACTTTTCCCACTTTTCTCCTCCATTTGGTTGTAATACAAGGCTGGAAACTGAAGCTAGAGAAGCAACTGGAGACCGTAACTATTAGTACTGGCATCAGGGACTGCAAAGATTCAAAAGAGAAAGAGAGGGAAAGGAGAGAGAGAGAGGGGAGAGAGAGAGAGAGAGAGAGAGAGAGAGAGAGAGAGAGAGAGAGAGAGAGAGAGAGAGAGAGAGAGAGCTCATCAGTTAAGGAAGCTTGCTGTTCTTCCAGAGGACCTGAGTTCAGTTCCCAGCACCTATTTTAGGCTGCTCACAGCTATCTGAAATCCTATCTCCAGGGGAGCTGATACTCTCTTCTGGCTTCCTTGGGCATCCATATATGTGTGGCATTCATTCACACAAACAAAATACATAACACACACAAACATACATATAAGTAATGATAATAATTAAACAAACGAATCTGAGATGCTGGGAGCCTCACACGATTTCTGGAGACCTCTCTGATGCTTAGGTGTAAGACTGGGATGTCTCTCATAATGACATGAGGAAGTCCCAATACTACTGACTCATTGCTGTTAGGGCATCTGTTGCTTTTGCCTGTCTGGCTATTGTTTTTTGACTTTAATAAGACCAGCTCATCTTCCCTGAGGAACTATCCCTTTCTCCAAATTTTAGTGAGACATATCAAGTAGCATTTCTTTCCCCTAAATTGACTAATGGAACTTTGAATTTGAGTGAAGTCTGGATCTTAGATAATACAACTCAAACATTAGAAGTGTTGTTAGAGTGGATAAGTCTCAGATACATTTGCACCTCCACAACTAAAGAATATTAGCTAATAAATACAGCGGGGAGGCTAAAGATAGAAAATCATGTTTTACATCAGTCAAAGTATGGGATCTATGCAAGAGTCATCAACAGAAGTTGTTAAAGCCAGTAGGTGAAAAAAAGTAAGAGAACAGTTCAGGTACCTAGCTTAAAGATTGCTTAAAACTACAAAAATATAATGCAACCTCCACATGCTGAGGTCTAGTGGAGCCCACTCATTAGATGATCAAATACAACAGCATGAGTGATAGAGTAGCCTGTAGTCCTGTGCAGCTATGTGAGGCACTAGAAAGGAGTGTATGTCACATCTATAGTGTCCATATCAAAAGAGAGTAGCCTGAATCTAATTATGGAGAAATAACCAAGTACTCCAAGCTGAGAGGCACTCTGCACTTATACTCTCCACGAGGCACTGTTGTAACAGGCTAGAAAGGAAGACAGCCAGACAAACAAAATTCCATGGGTGGGGGAGGGATTTTTTCTAGATGCAATGGAACTAAGAAAATACAAGAGTTAAAATGCACGATTCTCAACAGCATTGTTAAAAAACAAAACAGCTATAAAGGGAAGTTTGGGGACACAAGAAATTTGAATATAGACTATACATAAGACAGTAATTTTATGTCAATATGTACTTTCTAAATGTTAAATCCATATAGAAAAATATTCTAGTTTTTCTTTTCTTAGGATACCCATATTGAAGCCTTTGAGAGAAAGAATTGTGTGATCTGTAATTAATATTGAAACCATTCAGTGAATACATTAAAGTGAACGCATGTACATTCCTTAGGTGCAGGAAGAACCCACCAGGATTCTGTGCCTTCTGCTCTGTTAAAAGTAGTCTCCAAGACTGTTCATCGGCTTTGCAACCGCTCAGTCCACTTAGTGCTTCTGAGTGCTTATCTCAGTTGACTTCACCATGACTTTGGTAGGACTGATTGTCTCTTTCTCAAAACTCTGCCCTCTGTATCTTCGTGACACAGCTCTTCAATTCTCTACTCTTACCAAGCTCTTAACAAGTTGAAACTGTTAGAGAGGTGATTCTGTCATGTCTGTGCTTCCTTCTGGTTAGTCTCCAACTCCAATGGAGTAGGAACCAAGTCCTCATCATGCAGAAACTACCTTCTTCCACCTTTGGATCTTTCCCCCTTTACCTACCTCTTTTCTTACTCAACTCCTTTATGTTTTTTGAACCTGCCAGTCTAGATATGCAGTGCTGGCTCCTTGGAACCTCAAGGCTCCTAGTCCAAAGTGGTCTTTCCCCTGACCTGTTGACCCATACTCCCCTCAAATTTCAGCTCAGTGCCTTCTTTAGTGAGGTGTTTTCTAGTCTCAATCTAATCTGGAAGTACTGTCTACTAGCCTTCCCTCTGACTGGCTTTAGTTCATCCTCTCTTGCAAGTAAGAAACAAAGGTCTCTCTTGATCAACCTTCCCACATGACTTGGGACTTTCTGTACCTTAGTGATGGTGACTGATTCATTCCCATGCAGTGTTTCTGTCACAGGGGAGACACTTTTCATGGATGAAAGAATGAGTGACTTCAAGGTAAAAGCCTATAGGCTTCACAATGGTAACACCAAAGACCCCAGCAATGTTGCTGATAACCGATCCTTATAGAGTATTAATTCTGTGTCAAGCATTGCACAAATAACTTCTGCTGAATTATTAAATCCCCCAAAGCATCATGGGATGTTAGCACTAATAAGAGACAATCCTGATGTATGTGTCTACTCATTTTGCATGCATACTCATGAAGCTCACAAGTGCTGTATGAATGACATACAAGTATTTTCTTTTGCTAATGAGCATACTGGAGTTTAATTTCATGAGAGGCTGTTTGCTGTAGGTCACACACCTAATACATGGAGGAATGGGGACTTCCCTCCCTAAAGTCAACAGTTAGACTCCAGACTCTTACCTTCCAGTGACCCTGTGGGTATTTACAGCAACTGTAACCACACTGAATTCTCCAGGGCTCAGTGTAGTCAATGAATAGTTCTGTCAGACACACTTGAGATGCACACGTCTATGTGAACAACAGCTCTGATTTGCTGCCACTTAAACCCAGAGTCAGTGATAACAGACAGCTTGGTTGTACCAGTTGAGAGATAGGCAACATAACAAGGCAACTTAGCACAAACACAGAGATGTGACTGGGAGAGCTTTGGAAAAAACCATACTCTCTGGATTCCTAAGTCATAATCCTTTTGTTCAGTGCTTGAAATCCAGCCGTGCAGACAGCAAACAACAGACTAAACATTGAGTGATCACGCCCATGCCAAGGACGGGCTGTTGCCTCCAGCCTCTGACCCTTTGGTATAGAACAAAGGAGAATCTGGGAGGCGAAAGCTCTGGGATTATTCAGTATGTATGCTTGAATCACAGTGGACCTCAGGATGGGAGGTGACCTGAGGCTTCTGGTTCCCAGCTCCAGAAACTTTGTAAACTAAAGACAAGAGCAAAGGAACTGAGACTCATCTGTAGTGACAATGTCTGTACCTCTCAACTTGAGGCTTAGATTCCTGCTCTGAGATGTATTCTTTGTATGAGCCTGGGCAAATTACTCAGTTTTCTCTGGCCCTCCACTTTATTGTCTATAAACAAGAGCAACAGTTTCCACCTCATAGGCTTGAGAGAACGATGATACTAGGACTGGGAAGCTCCGGTCAAATAAAAAACATGTATTGGGCAATTCCCTTGTCAGGTACTGTTTGAAGAATTTTAAAAACATGTATCAATTTACCTAACCTTCTCAAGAGCCCTGTGAGAACAGGAAATGAAAATCAACATTCTGTCCTTGGACTCTAGGAGCCACAGAACCAAGGTTGGAATTGCTCAATGCTCTGACTGTTTCACTGAGACACAAGGGGCCACAGAAATGAAGTCAGACGTGTTCAGTCCCCTGGCTGTCCCACATAGTGCGTGCACCTTGGGAAAGCCATGGCTGAGCTGAATGTTAGTTGCTTGCCTTTACCCCTGAGGATGCAGCTCCAGGTAGAAGCACAGAAGCTTTTCTTAGCCCAGTTCTTCCACAGACTCTTGAAGTGTCCTGGGCAAATGACCTAGCTCTCTGAACTATAGTTTTCGGAATTATGTCAAAGGAGATAATCAGTCGAATGAAGAGATAGCGATGATGGTTAACTGAGATAAGATGCACTTTAGTATGTGCTCAGTAATGAAGTTTCTATTGTCATTATCACTTTAATTGACATGTTCATGTGTATGCAGACCATACTTGCAGCTCCACCCTCTTATCTGACCAACTTTGCAAGTCTCAGTCACATTTTCACTCTCCAGAAACAAATCAAAGAGAAAGCCCTCCTCACCAAAGAGAATTTTCTTGGGGGCTTTATGGGGAAGCAGAAGAAGCAATTCACAGGGCACATTTCAGACCAAACATGTAGGATATTTTAACACCTTTCTACTAAGGCTTTGTGTTTGTGCTGCCTCTAAACTTCCTAATCTCTGAACTGCATGGGGCTCCAGTGCCCTGTTTTTTTGCCAGTTGTATTTCCACACCCTCACCCTTCCTTCCTTAGCTCTTGATCAAATTTCTCACTTAAACATAGACAACCTAGACCACCAGCCAAAGTGATTTCATTAGCCAACCGATCCTTTTAGAAGAGTTTAATTCACACAGATGTTCTCATAAACACACAGTGGGCCCCACCCCTCGATGCCTGCAGCAGGTGGGAGAACTGGCCTGAAGGTTATGAGAGCTGGAGAGCTGGCCTCACAGCAATCGAGAGAGCTAGGCCCTATTCCCCACCTGGGCAGCAGAGTAAAGCTGGCCCTTGGTCCTGGTGGAGTGGGTGGAGGTGAGCCCAAGAGTCTGAGTGCAGGAAAGCTGGCCCAGTCACTCCCTGCTGCAGCACTTGGGTGATCTATCAGGGGTGGGGCTGGGGCATGCTAGTGAGCTCACTCTGGAGAACTAACCCTGGTGGTATGGGCATAGGAGAGCTGACAGGCTGACCAACTCAGCTACCTCCCAGGACCAAATCCAGAGCTTTTAGTTGGTCCACTCAAGCATCTAGGTCATCTATGAACTGTTGGAGTGTGTGAAAAAATGTGGCCCTGCAGATCTAAAGCTGTAGGATTTCCATGACACGGGGCAACAACAGGATATCCTAGAGGAGCTCTGGTGAAGATCCAGTACTGATAGTGTAACATAAGCCAGAGGCCTCAAACCAGACCAATGACTGATTCACTGCAATGAACATTTGCAAGAAAAGATATATGGACAAAAGGGTATCCTGTGACTCAATGCAGCTTCCATAGTGAGATGTTTTGTTTGTTTGTTTGTTTGTTTGTTTTGTTGTTTCTCTTTTGTATTTTTCCAATTTCATTTTCATTATTTGTTTTCTTTTGAAGGAGAGGTTGCAAGGGTGAAAGGATGTAGAGATGAGTGGGATGGGGTGCATGATGTGAAATTCACAAAGAATCAATAAAAGGTTAAAAAACACAGAGTGGAAAGGTATCCCACTCAGTTCTCTCTATCTTGCTGTGCCCTGACCCATACTTCTAATGCTCTAGAGCTTGAAGAAAAACTCACTAAGGAAGAAGAGAATCTGCTATTGTTTCCATTATCCTTACTTAGAAAAGCATGTTTCTAACTTACTTCTACTATCGAAGACACTTTGCTGAAATGGAAGTCACCAACTGGGCATCACAAATGCAAACCTAGAGACAAAGTGCACTAGAGACTAACCTCTTTGTGTGTGTTAAAGTGACTCTTTCCAGAATTTGAAATGGAAAAATATTTTTGAGGGTAAAATTTATTTGAATATTGTCAACTAAACAATTCAGTAGCAAGTTGGATTTGCCCAGGAAAATGGACAGACTTAGAATGTGTAACATTAACAGAAGTTCCAGTCACAGAAAGAAAATCCCACATGTTCTCCCTTGTCAGCAGAATATAGGCAATAATATATGTCTGCATGTGAACTAATGCACATGTGGGCACAGTGTAGAATGTAGGCAAGAGCACAAGAAAGGCTAAGGCCTGGAGGATGGGGAGGGGCTGAAGGACAGATGGTGGACACAGGCCAGGCAAGAGGGTACAAAGCTAATTGTGTACCTGGTTCAACCCTATCATGGATTTCTCGTTTTTGGCAGTGGATGAATGCATAAAACTACAAAATCCAACATGAATGTCCACAGCTCCATCCCTAACAGCTACTCTAACTATAGGAAAGTTCATTGAGTCCTAAAGCCTTTGGTCCTGGGTGATTCCAGCCCCCCCACCCCGTTCTTTTTCTTTTTTCTACATTCTTATTTGCAATGTTTTTAGAAGGAAGTTTTTAAGAATTAATTTAAAAAGGAAAGTTGAATTAGTATGTTAGTGCTTAACAAAGAAGACAAAATACTATGTGCAGCTGGTCTTTGCTGTGTTATGGGTTCTTCTATTTCCCACTTTCTATCCCCCATAGTTTCAACCCTTCTCACTAGATGGGAGAGAAAGAAGGATAGAAGGGAGAGAGAGGTAACAATTCATGGATCTTTTCTTCTTCCTCTTCGAGCATGACTACTAACAAATCATAACCACCACCACCCTGAACAACCAACAACCACCCACCCCACCCTTTGGAGCTCTAGCATTAATATACCTTCTGAAGATTTTCCAGAATTCTAAACGTCACACAACTGCAGAAACTATCTGCAGCTGGCAAAACCATGCCTCTGCCAGAGCAGGAGGCAAATCATAGTTGCTCTGAAGCAGTCCCATATCACCCCACCTGGGACTAAAAGGAAAACATATCTTATAATATTTCTGTGTTTTTTAAAGAGCCCAAGATTCCAGAATTCTCGATACAGCTCTCTGCTTTTTAAAAGCAGCTGCCTTTTTTGGCTGCTGTGTGACTCAAAACAGCTTAATGCAGATGACCACTTAACAATATTTGAGTGAGTCTCCAGATTTTCAAATATTCTTCACGCTAGTTCAAGTGATTCAAGAGGAAAGCCTCATGGAATCGTCTCAGATGTGGATTGTGTGGATGAACACATAGAGGAGGTTTGACGCAGTTCCCTCTTATTCCAATTATCTTTCTAAATCAGTTACCTGACCTCGGGGAGAGGGAAAGTCTGCGGTTCTTGGGCAGAAAGAATTCACCAGGGGATTCTATTCTCTTAATTAGAACTATCTGTTTGGAGCAGTTTTTTTCCATTTTCTTTATTGAATATTTTATTTATTTGCATTTTAAATATTATCCCCTTTCCTGGTTTCCACTTTGGAAACTCCCTATCCCATTTCCCCTCCCCCTGCTTCTATGAGGGTGCTCCCCTACACACCCACCCAATTCCTATGGCCTCCCCACCCTGGCACTCCCCTACACTGGGGCATTGAGCCTTCAAAGGACCAAGGGCTTCTCCTCCTATTGATGCTAGACAAGGGCATCTTCTGCTACATATGCGGCTGGAGCTGTGGGTTGTTCCATGTGTACTCTTTGGTTGGTGGTTTAGTCCCTGGGAGCTCTGGGGGCTCTGGTTGGTTGATATTGAAATTTTATAGATCTCAGTAGTTTGTCACAGATCCAAAGGCTTTTCTTATAACTTATCATTGTTATCATTGTCATCATCGTCATCATCATCTCACATCAACTCATCCTCATTTTATGGAGGGAGTGCATGGTTTAGGGGCATGAAGCCAAGGGAGAGTATTGGGAACCAGGGACTGAAAGAAACAGAAATGAAGTTGTGGGAAAGCACTGAACAACCACTATATATCCCAGGTAGATGTAAAATACCTTTCACTGACACAATGATGTTTAACTTTTATTACATTCCAGAAGGTCAGTAGTATTGGTCCCACTAAACAATGGATGGAATTGAATTCTTCAAAGAGTAAGAGGCTTACCAATGTTCTCGGCACATCCAAGGGACCGAACTGATTTCTGGACCTCTTCAAAGCTCAACGTTCTCGGAATACCAGAAGTCTGTGACACAAAGAAGAACAAATGTGCTATGACTTCTCCAGCCAGGATTCTGTCATGACTTTGAGCTATGTGGGTCTCATGGTGGTGATTGCTCCAACTTTGAACACAGTTTGTAATTTACCTGTAAGGCTCTCCTGAAACTGCTGACACTCTTGACGATACCTTCTCTGAGTCCTGTGTCTATTTTCTCTGCTACCTCTGCCACCTAAAACCCTCCTCTAGGACCTTCCACTCCTCCCTGCTGGTCAGCAAACTGATGGCCAAGACACTGCTCATCACCAGTCTATCTACCCTCACCCAAGTCTTCAGCCAGTCCATTCTGCCTCGGGCCATCCTTGCTTCTTGGTGGCAAATAATTTTGAGTATATTCCTGACCCCACCTTCCTTCTCCCTCTTTCACAGTTGGAAAATAGAGAGTTCTATCTTTTTTAACATTGGCCCTTGATTTTTTTCGTAGAGGAAAAAAAAACTGGACAGGGAAAGAGAGGCAGAGAGAAAGTAATGCATTTATGACAGGAGATAGAGATTGATCTGCATAAAACAAGTAAAAGCTCTGAGAAGATGGCTCAGTGCACGAGAGCATTCACCGTACACCTATGTGGACCTGAGTTCAGATCTTCGGCACCCATATAAACAGACAGATGTGACCTGTAACCCCTGTGTCAGGTGTCTGATGAATCTCTGCCTCTTCTCAGTACTGTAGTTGTTTTGTCAGAATTCTCCTCACAGACTTGGGATATTTACTTGAGCATTCCTCAATTCCCTTTCCATGCCTTTTTATCCACTCCAGATGTCAGTGAGCAGCCTTCAGGAAACCCAAGGTTGAGCTCCTTTCTGGAGCAGCCCATGACCAGTGCCTGCCTCAGCCACAGTTTTGTGATCCCTAAAGGTCACAACAAGTGGAATTAACAACATCACTTGGGGACCTCACTGTAGACTGCCTCCTCACTCACAACCCTGCCTCCATCTTCTCCCTTTTCTCTCTCAAATATCCTGCATGTTTAACACTTGGCTCTGGTTTCTTGGGAGACTATATCATGTAACAAGATCATATCACAGAGTCCTCTAATAACCCAAAATCTTGGAGAGAGCAAGACATTGGTCCCATCTATTCTTAACTTACCAGTGGCTTTTTGTGTGTGTGTGTGTGTGTGTGTGTGTGTGTGTGTGTGTGTGTGTGTGTGTGTGTCTGTGTGTGGTTTTGGTTTGGTTTCAGGTTTTTGGATTTTTGATAGCAAATACAGGAACGTGCCCACTGAACTGTTCAATCTAGGAAGACTAACTGTAACCCCCTAGGATAGCAATTATACCATGCAAACCCATGAGCTCAAACACCCAATTCTGAAGTATTATTGTTATTGTTCCCATGTTGCAGATGAGTAAAGAAAATCACCTTGCAGCTCCAAGTTCTGCCCGAGGTCACATATTTAGGGATGAATCTGACTCCTGGTCACTTATTACTGCTGCTTCTATCATGTGGCTCTATCTATCTCTTACCCACCCAAGGTATTAAACAGGGATAGAAAAGCACTGAGTGAGGAAAGAGAAACAGTTTATATTTCACAGAATCGGAATAATCACAGAATACTTCTGGTGAAGAAATGTCTGTTCTAAGAGTGTGGTATTAAGGGTGCCAGCTTGTCAAAGCTCCCTGGAGAATTTTGACCGCGGGTGAGTTCTGGTGCCATTGATGTAGATGGCAGTTGTTGGCACACTGAAGACACATTTTAGAGCCGTTCAAGGATTGGGCATGGCCACCTTGGCAAGGAGAGGGAGCAGCCAAGACTCTATCGTTTTTCTGGGGTCTTGGGTCTGAGGCCAGAGCTCTTTGAGCTGCACTTCCTGAGATCTGGCTAGGAATCTGCCTGGGCACGGGGAGCCACATACCTAAAGCCTGCATCCAGGGATTCCTCAGGAAGTGGAAGCTTTGGGGAGGCACCGGAAAGGGGAGGGAAAAGCCATCAGGGAGGAGGTGAGCAAAGCCCCCTCCATCGAAGCATTGTGCATTGCTTCCTCCAACAGGATGCCAGGAGCACCACAGAATGGGGACTCATTTGTCTTCATTCGAAGCACAATAACTTGCCACTGGCCTTTTTCTTGGGCTTTGCTCAGAGCAACAGGATGTGGGTTCTGCCAAGAAAGAAGGAAGGAAGGAGGCAGGCCAGAGAAACGACAGGAGCTGGGGTTGTCTAAGCCCCCAGTCTGACCCTGGACCCTGAAAGCCTTCAGACTGTCTGGGTCCAGATGGGCACAGTGTGCAGCTGAAGGGCAATTGACTGTAAGCTCGTGACTATGAGAGGCTGAGGTATAATGGCTGACCATCCGAGTGGCCTTCCACCAGCTTTCACCGTAATCTAGTTTGCTTTGAGCGTTTAGAAAGAACAGCAGACGATTTCAGTTTAGAGTGGGGCTTTCTCTTCTTTTTTACCCTCAGTGTTAAAATGAAGACCACAGATTCTTTGCAGTTAAAACAAAGAAACAGAAAACCAAACCAAACCAACAGCAAACAAACAAACACTCTTGCTCTGCAGTTGAGATTTTCTGTGTTCACCCAAGTCCCACAGCACCCAAAACTTTACCACCCCACCCCTTACTCTCCTCTTCCCCCTGCTATGCAGTACAGTATGGCTGAGAGGGAAGCTTACCAGTGGCAAAGATAGGGAGGGGTGACTTAGTGATTTAGCTTGAAATACTGGAATCAATATTGCATTCTACTACAAAGAGATTTAAAAATAATCAATGAACTTTAATGAATGTTTGTTATTTATTATGAACTTCGGACATATACCAGAAACTGCTTGGGGTCAATCCCTCAAAGCTAACACAGAAACTTACAGTTCAACAGGTCCTCAGCTAAGTAGTCCACAACCTAGAAGGTTAGGATCGTTCACATCTCAAGAGCCAGTGTCCAAAAGACCTAGGGGCCCTCCTAAAGAGAGGCTATCCTGGCTAAGTAGGTAGAGATGGTAGGAGGAAAAAGGGAGTCAAAGGTTGCCTGCCTTTGGTGGGACTAGGCTGAAGAGAATTGTACTCCTCATAGATTAACATTGTAGTTTTTCTTCCAAAACTATTCCAAAAATCACAATTTTTATTATATTTTATTTAATGTTTGTGCTTGTTCTCTCTCTCTCTCTCTCTGTCTCTCTCTCTCTGTCTCTCTGTCTCTCTCTCTCTGTGTGTGTGTGTGTGTGTGTGTGTGTGTGTGTGTTGCAGTGCATATGCACAGATCAGAAGACAACTTGTGGGAGTCAATTTTCTCCTTCACCATGTGGGATCCGGGGATCAAACTCAGGTCAGCTTGTCAACAAGTGCCTTTATCTGCTGAACCATCTCTAAAGCCCAAGATCATAATTTTTAATAAGCATACTAGTAGCTCCCTCTGTTTTCTAGCTTTAATTCAGAGGTGGGATACAGGGATAAGGGGATATCAAGGTCTGAAAGAGTTTTTGGTGATGTATCCTGGAATAAGAATATGAAAGAAAAGAGGCACCTAACCCTAACAAGCTCCCACCACAGTCATGGACCACGTGATCTCACTAGGTCCCTCCTCTCTGAATTCACTCAGGGGTGCTATTGAAGATTTCTCAGAAGAGAGGAGAAACTAGAATGATGAAGAGAATGAGTAATATGGGAGACAGAAGGGTGGAGGCAGCCATCACTTACTAAGTACATTCTGTCAGGCATGTTACACACGATTTCTCTCAGTACTGGCAGGGCTCAGAAACAGCACACCAATGGATAGCACTTTGGATGCTCAGTGCTTTGAACTGAAGGGGCCTCTGAGGCCTCAGAAGCAAAGTCTCTCTTATATCTGTCTGTATCCTTCCAAAGCACATAATAGAAAGCAGAATTCCTCCTCTCCAAGGCTATGGAAACTTGAATGCCTTCCTTAAGGCAAGCCAGAAAACAAAGGAGGGTTACTCTCTCCCTTCTGGTGTCTTTTGTCAGAACTGTCCCCTACACCTGGGAGGAAGGTGCCTTGAAGCTTACTTTCCTCACCTATTACCACCCTTTCTGTCCACTCACATTTCTCCAAAGCTGTCTTTTCCTTACCCAACTGAAGCATAAAAATGGACAGCATGGGCGTGGACACGTGGCTCAGTGATTAAAACTTCTTGTCGTTCTTCCCCATGACCCAAGTTTAGTTCCCAGCATTCACATTGACTTGCTGGCTCCACTGTCTGTAACTTCAGCTCCAAGGAACCTGATGCCCATGCCTTCTTCGGACCTCCACCGGCACAACCCCCATCATATACATATATACCATACACACATAGACACATACACACATATAAATAAATAATAAAATAAATCTTTAAAAATAAATACATTTCCTGGTCTTTAGCTTTTAATACCTGAAGGTTCTCGTGTCATATAAATCTTGGAAGATATTAAATCTGTTTTGCTTTCTCTTGCTCTCCTGGCTTCTGCCATCCTTAGGATCCATGTCATGGCCTCTGCCTCCGCCATCTTTATCAGCAAATCAAGATTCGGGAATGATGGTCCACAAGGTCATCCCATCCTAACAAGCAGCTCTGGGTTGCTTCTTCACTCCAGCCTCATTTTCAAGGACGTTTTTGGGCTATCCTACCCTCTGACTGAAACCCCTTCCCTGGTTGTTTTTATCATCCAATAAAACCAAGATGTGGTTCGATGTGGGTGATGATCACCAGGGAAAGAACTTAGATCTCCAGTGGATGGCGATTGGCTTATGAACAAAAGAGTTGTTTTTCCTCTCTTCCTCAGAACATTAACTTTTAGACCTTATATCCTAGCCTATTTTCCATTACTATGATAAACTCCATGACCAAAATTAACTTGGGAAGGAAACGGTTCTGATCCCAGGAAGGAATGTTGCTTCCTGGTTTGCTTTCCACTGTTTGCTCAGCCTGCTTCATCCTATCTACCAGGGACACCTGCTCAGGGGCTGCAAAGCACCACCGAAAGCGCTCTTGGGCCCTCTCACATCAATCTTACTCAAGAACATGCACCACAGACTTGCCTACAGGACAATCTGATTAAGGTGGTTTTTTTTTTTTTTCTCAATTGAGATTCCCTCTTCCCAGATGACCCTAGCTTGTGTCGAGTCAACCAAATCTAATAAGAACAACTTGTGATTTCTCCTTCAGATTTCCATAGATATATGATGTTCTCTGGCAGTTGAAAAGGGGAAAGGTTTCTTATTTAAGATAAAGAAAAAATTCTACTAGCTAAAGTAGAGTCTGTCCACTGTATCATTGACTTTACCAAGAAGCTTGTTAGAATGGCCAAAACCTACCCACAACCTTCCACAGTCAGAATAATGAGAACCAGACATGTGCACATTTACTTTAAGGCCCAAGTCCCACCATATAGGGGATATCGCTTATAATCAGTTCTGGGTTCAAATTCTAGGCCTTACTTTTGACAAATGGAGACCTTGAGACAGTTTCTTAATTCCTCTGAGATTTCTCTCCTTGTAACTAAAACCTAGATAGGTGATTCTCTTTCATCGCTTTGGAGAAGTGAGTTTAATTTTACTTCCATGCCTATACCCAACAATATAGGACCTGTTCATCCCTTACTCCATCTTTTATTTTCCCTTTAAAAACTGTCCTTTTAAAAGTGGACACACTATAGAATCTGTTCTGAGAGGCAGAAAATGCTTTGTCACACTAAGCACAGCCATTGGGTCTGTGTTTTCCAATATGGTAATCACCTGCTGAGTGGGACCACTTAAAAGTAACTAAATAAAACAGAAGAATTCAGTTTTCTATCCATACTAGCCATACTCTAAGTGCTCGGTTGCTATAAGTAGCTGGCGACTAGAGGGAAGCCCTCACTGAGACAGAAAATTTCATCTCGTGGAGAGTTCTGATGGCTAACATGACCTTAAGTACCTGTGATTTCACCTGCGCTTCTGCTAAGCCATGGCAAGGTGTGTACATGTACACAGTAGGAACTCAGTAAGTGTCCCATGTCTTAAGTGCTGTCACTTCATATACAGCAATTAGAAATGGCACTCGACACCAGTGGAAGGGGAAGCCCTGGGTCCTGCTAAGACTGAAACCCTAGTGAACTAGACTGTTGGGGAGAGGGCAGCAATGGGGGGAGGGTTGGGAGGGGAACACCCATAAGGAAGGGGAGGGGGGAGGGGGATGTTTGCCCGGAAACCGGGAAAGGGAATAACACTTGAAATGTATATAAGAAATACCAAGTTAATAATAATAATAAAAATAAAAAAAATGTGAAAAAAAAAAAAAAGAAATGGCACTCGAATCCCAAAGCTTGTTTTCCAATTCCCAGTCTGCTTGCCTTGAGTAGGTTATTTTCATTCTATGACCTTTTAGTTTTACCTTCTACAAGTTTAAAAACAACTAAGCAATAATATCTCACATTAAATACTTTTTATTTGTTTTGAGAGTTCCATTAACTTTATATCCTATAGAGAAACCAGTACCTTCCTTTCCCCCCCACCCCCCGGACTCTACCATATTCTTGTATGCCAGGTTGACCTTTCTTTTGAGTAGTAGATAGTAACCTCGAACACCTGATATTCCTGCTTCTGTCTTCTGCCCTCTGAGATTACAGGCATGGGCAAGCAAGCCCAGTTTATGAAGTACTAGGGATCAAACCCAAGGCCTTGCGCATACTAGTCAAGCATTCTGCAAACTGAGCTACATTCCTACTCTGACTATACCAGTCCTAAAATTGAAAGTTACAAAATCCAGGAGCCAGTTTACTGCTAGGCAGACAATGACACTTGGTCAGTCTACCTATGGTTCCTTCTAGTTATAAAATGGTTCTATGCAAGACCATTGGATAGGACTGAGAATAGGGGCACAGAACTCCCCACACTGCTACAAACAGCAGGGAAGAATGGAAGACTTCAGACACCGAATCAGTTACACACCTGGGCCTGATCCTAGTGCCATCACTTAGTTTCCACATGAACTTAAGTTTCTCCTTTCTCTGAGATTCAGTTTGCCTCATGTTAAAACCCAAGTACTCTAGCATAAGTTGCCACTTCGTGTGCCATGATGGTTAACCTAATGAGGCTTTGCACAGTGTGAGCACTTGGAACTGTGCTGGGAGTTAAGCTGGGAGATTTTGAAGCTAGCAGGGTCACCTATTAGGGAGCCTGGGATCAGAACATTCAGCACCAGGGTATCTGCCAAAAAGCAGGTATTTGCCTAGGAGCCATCCAGTTTCTTATTACAACTTCCACAGACTTAGCCACAGACTTGTGTCTAATAAATAATGAAAAGACTCTTTAGAGAGTGTGTGTCAACTCTCTTAGCCTTGCTGGGCTAAAGTGACTGACACAGCAAGTTTACTAATACACAAACAAAGTAGGCTCTTGACAGTGCTCTCGTAAGAAAGAAAGAGAGGGGGGAAATGGAAGAAAAAAGAAATTGCCCCATGTTGCTGAGACAGCTCTCTATTTAGACAATTAAATCTGGAAAAGCAAGACAGTTCCTGTAATCACCTCCCACACCCCCTACTCAGAGAACAAAAGGTTTTGTTGAAAGTATTCATGCGGATATTAATACCGACACTTTAATGAACCCCTCAGCAAACTCATCAGGAGGAGCTCTAGCCAGCCATGCTGCTGCAGTGGGAAGGGTACAAAGGCATATCTCCAAACATTAGTCACTTGCAGGTTAACCCCACAGTCACGTAGCTGCCTACACCTAATGGCTGATTCACCAGTATTCCTTGACGTTCCTGTGGCTAAAGAAGACAGATCACTGTGGAAAGTACAGAGAAGGAAAAGTTTGCATTTATGAAAAACCTTCCCACCTGAGGAGAGTTCTGAGGCAACTGGGGTTATTATAGGTCAATGGATGGGTTAAAGGTGGCAGAATTTCTAGTACTGCCCAACTCTTGTAGTGTGCCAGGCGGGACACTTGGGCATGGTCTCTATCCTAACAGGCTGAATCTTCACTTGAGTCCCAGGGGGAAGGGATCTATTTGTGATGCCTATTGTACAGTTGAGGAAACTGAGGCTCAAAGGCTGAGAAGGACTTTGTTCAATCTCATTGACTAAAGTTGTAGAACCAGAGATTAAATCCAGTCTCTAAGTAAGACTTGGACATACATTTGTAATATGCCCCATGTATGCACACATATGTGTGTGTGTGTGTGTGTGTGTGTGTGTGTGTGTGTGTGTGAATTTGAGTGCATATTTTTCTCCCTTTTGGAAAAGTTCACAAAAGAGACCAGAGCTCAAACCCCAAGCCTACTACTATTCTAGCTGTTCCCACTTTTCTTCTTTCTACACACTGATATAGACAAATAACATGGTCTAAGAGTGACCAACAATGAAAGAAAATGGATTCATAAATGTAAATGGAGACTATAGTCCCTGCCACTTCGGGCAGGTACTTAGGCAGATTATAAATTCAAAGCCAATCTAGGCAATTTAATGAGATCCTGCTTCAGTAGAAAAAGCACAGGAAGGCTGGGGATGCAGCTCAGAGGAGAGCATTTGCCAAGAATGCACAAGGCTACAGATTCCGTTTCCAGTGTGGTAGGAGGTAGGAAAGGAAAAGAGAAAGTGGACTTGGTTTGATTCCCTGCTCTCACACTTAATTACTAGCTACAAAATGAAGCTATCTGTTACTCAGTTTTCTTGCCTTTGAAATGGGGGTGACGTTCCTTATCTCATTATTGAGTTACCGTGAGGAACTCAATAAACTAGCTAACCTGCTCCCCTCCTCCCTTCCATACTGCCTGGTTTAGTCCTTGAAACAACTTATTAAATATGATAGTCTCATTCTACCAAGGAGGAATTGGAGACTGAGAAAGGGGAAATATGAAGCAGCAGATTTCCCAGCAAGCCAATGTCTTCGCCAGAATCCAAATGCAGATCAGTCTTTCTCCAAAGACTGAGCCTGTCCATTATGGGTAAACAGGAAAGACCAAGGCTGAGGGATCCGAATGGACTGAGAGCTTTTCAGTCTTCTTTGGCTGTTCCACTGGAGGGCTGTTGAGAAAATTATCCCAATCATGTTAATGAGCAATTGAGTGTGGACTTTCTCTAGGGGAAAGATAGCCAACAAAAGCTCTGGTTGGGGCTGGCAGCCAAGAGCTGAGAGTTATCACAGCTGGTACTACCGAAGGGCTCTCGGCTGGAATAATCAACCCAATTGCCTCCCCACAGGAGTGAGCTGGGGCTCATAAATTGTAACCATATAGCTTATGGAAAATGGCTCTTGCATTCCCTGGTTAAGTGTTTTCAAGACCATCTGGTGCTGTGTAGTGTTCTCGAAAACTCTAAGTGTGTACCAGTCCAGGGAAGGCATATGCCAAAGCTTTGATGTTGGTTTAGCAGAGTCAGGTCTGAATGCAGCCCGCATCAGAGCTGAGCAGGGGGTGCAGGATATAGTTGTTAACCACTCTGAGTCTGGACTCTTCTTGTGTGAAAAGGAGTTAACAGGATTTATGTCACAACAAAGGGGCTGGGCAGGTAAAAAGAAAGATATGTTTGTTTGCTTTTGGTGCTGAGGATGACCAAGGGTCATAAATTGACTGGGCATATGTTGTGTTTAATGCTGCAGCTCCCACCATTAACACAAGTTCTCAGTAAAGGGCCTGGCACACAATAAGGACTCCCATACTTGAGTGTTCTGCTAGAAGAGATCTCTCTGGGGAAGGGAATGGAGAAAAAAAAAAAGGAGTTCACATAGAAAAGTGAATTGATTGGCATTTCTCTGCTGAGAAATGATAGTTTCCTGACTCAAAGACTGGTGGACTTGAGCAAGTGAATCTTTTTTCCCTGGTGGCCCGGGTCTACTTTCATCTGTTTGGTATCCCTCTTACCCACTACCCCTACTCTGCAGAAGTGTGTTTCCTCTTTTTCTTCTTACCCACACAATTCCTTTATAAGTACTTCCACTATCTCATTTAACAGTAACTGTAAGTGAGCGGTCTCATGTGACCTTCAACAACTCACTGAATAGGTCCAACTGCTACCTCCATTTTATAGGTGAGTTAAAGTAGCAAGCTAGGGGGTGTTTAGCAAAAGGGTAGAGGAGAATCAAGACCCCTGGCCTGGCATAACTAACTCCAATGTTTTCAGTGCTGTAGTAGTCAAGATTCATTGCTAGATTGTCTTGAAAGCATGTAGGTGACCAGGCTGAGTTGCTAGTCTCTTTAGAAACTCAGTCATTGCTTCTTAGAGTTACACATTCTTCCAGCTGCATCTCCAGCAGACACACAAAACCTTTACTGATTGTCTAAAGTCACTGATCATCTTTTCTAAGCCTCTGTAGGTTGCCTGACAAAAACCACTGAAATTATCAAGCTGTTTTGTAGTTCCCCTGACTGCCAGGCTCTCCTCCCTCGCATTGTAGAGTCCTGACTTTCTCCTCTCCTAGACTGGAGCTCTGTAGGTAGGTACTATGGTCTTGCAGATGTGGAGTTGAGCTTGTATCACAATCTCTTTTTGCTGGGTCAAGTCTAAACTCATTAGCATGCCAGTCAAGGTTCATTGTTAGCTTGATTTCCTTTGGACATCCGTTCTTGCTGATTTGCCTAGTGCCTTCTGAGAAGTTCCCCTATGTCTTTTCTACCTGGAACTCTCTACTTCTAGAGCCAAGTTCTATTCCATTGTCTAGGAGTTTGCTTATCACCCATATGAGTTCTGTCTCTTATTATCCTCCCCAACTGAGCTCAGTGATGATGGCAGCCTTAGCATTTTTCATTCAACTATATTGTTTTGCAATGAAGTTGTGAGCTTTGGAGGAGATGGGGAAATTGTCTTAACCAACATCTAACATAGTGGTCAACCCTTAGAATGTCTCATCCTTGCAGCCGTGGCTCAAAAGTCACATGAGCCAAGACCAGTAGAGCTATCTCAGTGAGTCTCCTCCCACAGCCCATATCTCACCATCCCAGCACCCAGTTAGCTCTTCAGCAATTAGATATACTGTACTGAGGAGGTAGTCAAATCTCTTCTCATCCTTCTTACAATCCAAGCGGGAGGCAGCGGACACAGGTTAAAATTTAATGTCAGTCTGGGATTTCTATTGTTTCTCCCTAGGGACTCAGCCACCATCTTGACTTCCAAGGCAACATTCATGTCTCTGGCTATCTTGTGAGCTGTGTGATAAACTCTGACTTTGTTATTGCCTGGGTTCATGTCACACTTCTACACTGTTAATCTTTCTTCTATTGGGTTTGTGATCCCTGTCCAGTCAACAAAGTCTCAGTTCCTTGGCTGCAAAAGCAGACAATAATAATCACCTTTTCAGGTTGTTGAGAGTATAATACTAATAATAAAATGATACATGGTTGGGGAGGGGACTAGAGAAAGGGTTCGGCAGTTAAGAACACTGGCTACTCTTGCAGAGGATCCAGGTTTGATTCCCAGCATCCACATGGTGGCTCACAACCATCTCAAACTCCTAATATAGGAGATACAATGTCTCTGGCTTCTGAGGGCCCTGTACTCATATGCTACCACCCACAGATACACATGTATGCATATAATTAGAAACTAATAAAATATCCTTAAAGAATATATGATGAATATATTATTTTAGAATAATATCAATGTAACAAGAATAGGATGAACATAGTGCACAACTATTGTCAATTACTACTATTCCGTGTCTGTAACAGTTCTAGAAACAGGGTCCTACAGAGAGGACCACCCCCACAACCCAGTGCCCCAGCCCATTTTACACAAGTAGACATACAAGAAATATATCAAGCTCAATGTATTCTAAAATAAAATGATTTACAGCTTTTTAAAAATTAAAAGATCATTCCCAAGTCCCAGCTCAAAGCAGGGTAGCTCCAGGTAGTCATGGACCACTACTCTCATCAGCAATGTGGATGTACCAGTTATTCAGAGGAACGGCTCATCTCCGTATCTGGGTTCTCGAAGTCCAAGGCCTGATACCCTCGCTCCTGAGCTTCTCCTCTCTCAGAATCCTCATAACTGGGGATAGGGGTTGCTGTTAGTTCTATTCTACCAATATCTGTTAAATAACAGTGAAATGCATGTGTAGAAGTATTTGCTACTTAGAATAACCTCCTTAGTCATTTTCTCTCTTATGTCAAGAATTGTATGCTGGGCCTGTGTGATCAGAGTAAGCTGAGGCCCTGCTCTAGTCTTGATGCAATCAGACCAGAAAACAGACCCATGAAACAGCAATCCTAAGGGTGCTCTCTTGTTCCTACTGCTACTGCATTTGTTTGCGGTGCTGAGAATCAAACTCAGGACCTGATGCATATAACACTTGCATTGTATTAGAGTGTGTGTGTGTGTGTGTGTGTGTGTGTGTGTGTGTGTGTGTGTAAGTCAGGTAAGCTTTTCTATGCTCCAAAAACACGTATTATCAAATAAAAATATGGCCACCACCAGAGTTGGAAAAAAACCAAAACAAGCAAACTGAGTTTTACAGTATTTGATAGAAAAGACTCATATTTGATATTCTTACAGTTCTTACCTATAAATTGGCGGTTGGAAACAAACCGTTGAGAGCCATTGCCAATCTGAGCTGTCTGCATAGGAAACCATAGACTTTTTGTCAAGCAGAGGAAGTCACATCGCCCCATAAACCAGTTCAGTTGGTACCCTGAGGCAGAAGTTGAAAGGCTATGTGATAAGGGAAAAGGAAATGAGATTACTACATAAAGGAAGGTTCTTGGTTCAAGACTCCAGTCAGCATATGTCTAGCTTTCTTTTGTCAATGTTATGGCAAAATACCTGTCAGAAGCAACATAAAGAAAAAAGCTTGTTTTAGATGATGGTTCAAAGAGATACAGTCAATCCTGGTGGAGAAATCATAGCAAGGAATAGGAGGCAACTGGTTACATTACAACCCTTTACTCAGGAAGAAGAAAGAGACAAACGCTGGTCAGTTCCTTTTCTCTTTTTCTCCTTTTTATTCAGTCTAGGACCCTAGTCCATGGGACAGAGCCATCAATAGTCAGGATAAGTCTTCCCTCCCCAGTTAACCTCTCTGTGTCCAGTCAAGTCGACAGTGAAGATTAGCCATCACAGCTCCTAAGCTACATCAAATCCTCTTTGTTATTACACCAAGCTGCTCAAAATCCCAGTAGAGTTCTCAAGGCGGTCCACAGTGCTCACATCAACTCTCTGGTACATCCAGGGTCCTAGGACAGGTGATTTCCTATGACGACAGACAGCTCAGATTGGCAATGGCTCTCAACGGTTTGCTTCCAACCTCCAATTTATAGGTAGGAACTGTAAGAATATAAAATATGAGTCTTTTCTAGCAAATACTGTAAAACTTGTGTTTAGGACAAGAAATTAAAATCATTCGTAAGACTTTTATACAAATGTTTTAACCCTCCCTACCCAGTAAAACCTTTGTTATACAGAGGCCCACTGCTCTAGCCTAGCAATTTGCTACTAGGAGCAGTAGCCCTTTTTCTCCTAGGAACAGTGGCCCCTCCCCCTTCTTCCATTTCCTGTGTGCCAATTATTTTCAGACTCTGAATGAGATTGCGAGATGGGACTCCAGCCAATGGAAAAGACACAGCAGTCACCTGAGTTAGACTAAAAGCCAACCGCTCTTTCTGAGCACACTCTCTTGATCAAGGGTAAAGTTTGCTCTGTCCAGGTATTTCAGCTGGAGTAGCAGCCCCTTTGCAACCCCATACTTATTTTTAGCAGAACTGGAATCCAGCCTTCTGTCAGTCAGATAGGAAATGATGAAGATACACATTGGTTTCAAAGTTCCAAGACACCCCTCCCCACCCCCTTGGTTGACCAAATTTTATTGAAAGCCTCAAAGATTATGTAGGACAAAGGTTGAGTCTGGGTCCCACAGCAGGAAGGCTGGGCTAAGTATGCCATCCTCAACACAAACCAGAGAAAATTCAGATTGGAAACCGTGCCAAGTGATGCAAAAGACCCTTATCATTTCATCAAATCCTTTCTTTAAGGGTGTGACAAGGGGAATTCAGGGAGCAAAGATATGCAAAGCCTAATAAAAACACAATTCTCTTAAATCTTCAAACTTCCCTTTTTAGAGCTCACTTGAAATGATTGTATGACATCCGAGGATATATTTTTTAATTGCAAACTGTATTAGCATTGGCTTAATCCCTCCAGCATGGTATTAACAGTAACCAAAAGTAAGACAGCTTTTCAACTAGAATCACTTACATTGAAAATGAGAAAATGAGTACTAAAAAGACTTTCCTTAAAATGAAAAACTTAAGTATCAGTATGTACAGTGAAAGAAGGTGAATTGTTGTTGCACTTTCCCCTTACTGTTAAATATACAAACTATAACATCTTAAAATATAAAATATCCATATAAAAGAATTTTAATATGAAACATTCAAGTGGAAAATTGGAGAACATTAATTAAGAAATTGACTGGGCCAATAATGTTTTAACTTATGATTATTTAAACATTTGATTATGTACCTGCACTTGTAGAGCCGATGCTGCCTTAATTTGATCTCCACAGTAAACTGTAATACTTTCTCTTAGAAGGAAATATAATGAGCTATACTGACCACTGGTTGGTGCTTTGGGAAAAACTTAAATGAGATAAACACAGCATTAGCAAGTGAAAGCTTTCTTTCCTAAAGAATAGTGCATCTACTTTACTGAAGCTCAGGGATCCAGGGTAAAAGTCCTGGGATGTTGTGCTCCCCACACAGAACCTCAGTTGCTCCACTGGGCCCTCCTTCTGAGTGCTTCTTTAAGATTCCTTGTATAAACATCTAATACAAATGAAAGAAGACTGAATTCATTTATGGTGTAACTAGCTTTATGAAAACACTCAGAGTTGCCAGTAAAGCACACATGCATATGGGGGATGGAAGGAGGAAGGCAGGGAGAGAGGGAGGGAGGAGGGGCAGGAGGAAGAGAGAGGGAGGAAGCAGGGAGGAGAAAAGCTTGGGCAGACTCAGTGCCTTCCTGCAAAGCCACTTTTCATAGTTTCTATAGGACTTTCACAATGACAAGCAATCTTCAGATGCCCAAACTAAGATGGTGACTATACCTAATACAGATTTTCATCACAAGTAACTGCACGAGTTCATGGCTTAATGTCAGTACAATTTTTCTTTAAGAAAACTTTCATTCCATAATATCCTATTAATACTGTGATGTCCACTTCAGTAAACACTGATAAAACTACAAATACTTACCTGGCTATGGATTTGTGCAAATACTGTGTTTCCTTGTCAGGGTATTTTATCCCAGTAATGCAAATGGTAACTTCTACAGAGGCTATCTCGGATTGACTATAGGCATCACCATGCAGAGCCTAAGACCACTCTGTGAATCCTCTCATTACTGTGGCCTGAAGCAGCTGTGATGCCAGTGTTGTCATTCTCCTGTCTCATAGCCCAGCTATCTGAAAGCCAGAAACTGTAAATGATGTCTCCAAGTTCACACAGACTATGACAGATGGAGAGGCTAGGCCATCTTCTTTTCTGCTTCCTGCAGGACTGCACAGGTCCTGATATGCGAACATACCTTTTACCCCCACCTTTGTGCAGCCTTGAATATTCAGCTTTAAAAATAGGGATGATGTAATCTATCACCTTGGATCTCTATGTCCTCACTACTTGCAGTGTGACCCACAGACCAGTCTATCAGTAGCGCTGGAATCCAGCTGGAAATATAGAACTTCAGATATACTAAAGTATAGTCTCATTAACAAACATATGCATATTAAAGTTTGAGAAATCCTGAATTAAAGGATGTGGAGGTGTTCTGAAAAGTGTGAAGTCAGGTGTACCATGGTAAGAGTAATGTAATAAAATTGAGAAGCTATGTTGCTGTGCACAGAATTTCCACTCAGTCTTTGCTGGCCACTTGCTGTCTTGCCAAGACAGGCATTTCCCTCAGTTCATGGAACTACAATCACATGGAGCATAAGAAATCTTTTAAAAATTGTATTTTTAAGATTATGGTATGATTACATTTCTTCCTTCCCCTTCTTCACTCAAATTCCTCCCATATATCCCTCCTTGCTTTCCTTCAAATTAATTGTCGGTATTCTGTCTACGCTCCACCCCCACAGCTACCTGGGAACTGCCAGGTATGCTCTGCCCTACAGTTGCCTGGCAACAGCCAGTTGTGGCTGACTATGTAAGGGGCTGTTTGCCCCCCTCTCTTCCTCTTACCCTCTCTTACCCCTTCTTGCTCTTTGTTCTTCGCTGCTTCCCTCCCCAACCCCTCCCCACGTGCCCATGGCTGGCCTCCTTTCCTCTCTTCTTCTACTCTTCTCTCATTAAAACCCCTCCACGTGGAACCATGATGTCTGGGTGTTTTCTGTTCAGGCACGGGCCGAGATTCAAAAACCTAACATTAATGGCTTCCTTATTACATGTACGCATGGGTATGTATATACAAATTAAATATATTCTAAAATATACACTGTTCAGTCTGTATAATGATATCTATTTTATGCTTTCAAGGCTAGTTGTTGGACACTGGAAAACCAATTGGCATATTTTTTCACTCCAAAGGTTAACCATTTTTCCTACTGTCAGCTTTCCTCTGTTGCCTATAGTTCTGTGTGTAAAGTTGAGGCTTTATGACCTTTCTCCCTTCGTTTTGGCACGTCATTGCTGTGTTCTCATTCAGCTCACATTTGGGCAGATACGATGGTGAGATGGTATGGGCAGGGCTTCTGATATTACTAGGAGACATGATCTTACAACAAACTCTCTGGCTAATCATTCTTTACTCCCCCACTACCCTGCACTATTTCCTGAGTCTTTGGTGCAGTGAAATTTTGTAGATGTATACATTGAGACTGAACTTAACAACTCTGCATTTTGATTGGATGTAGTTTTGTGTAGTGGTCTCCCACTGTTGCAAAGAAAAGTTTCCTTGATGAGGGTAAGGACTCTGGGCCTGGCATGGGTTTTTGAGATCTCAAAGCCCATCCCCAGTGACACACTTCCTCCAAGGCCACAACTTCTGTCTTTGTTAGAGGTTTTATTGCTGTAACAAAACACCATAAATAAGAAGCAAGTTGGGGAAGAAGGGGCTTATTCAGCTTACAGTTCCACATTGTCATTCATCACTGAAGGAAGTCAAGACAGGAACTCAAAACAGGGCAGGATCCTGGAAGCAGTAGCTGTTGCAAAGGCCATGGAGGAGTCCTACTTACAGGCTTGCTTCTTGTGGTCTGCTTTATTATAGAACCCAGAACCATCGGCCAAGGAATGTTACCACCCACAATGGGCTGGGCCCTCCCCATCAATCACTATTTAAGAAAATGCCTTACAGCTGAATCTCATGGTGACATTTTATCAACTAAAGCTCCTTCCTCTCTGATGACTCTAGCTTATGTCAAGTTGACATACAAAACCAGCTTAGGAGGTCGGCTTACAGCTATATCATAATTAAAAATTACATCCCGTCCAACTTCAAAAGTTCTCAGTCTATCAGTCTCAACAATGTCTAAAAGTTCAAAGTCTCTTTTGAGACTTGTGGCAGTCTTCTAACTGTAACTCCCAGTAAAAGCAAAATCAAAAAGCTAATCACACACTTCCAACATTACCAATATACATTACCATTCCAAAAGAGAGAAAGCAGAGTAAAGTAATGAGATACCAGATCAAAGCAGAACTGAAAGCCATCAGGGCAAACCTTAAATTCCACTTCTTTCTATGCCTGATGTCAAATCACTCTTCAGACCTCCAACTTCTTTCGGCTTTATTGACTGCAATACTCTTCTCTCCTGCTGGTTCCACACAGGCTCCACAGCTTTCTTCAGCAAGTATCCCAACTTTAGCATCCCCAACATCTTGGGGTTTCCAAGGCAAGCCACTAGCTTCGTACTTTCACTCAGTGGTCTCTCTGGGACTCCATTCAGGGACAACCCTGACACATACTTGACCTCCATGGCTTTCCTTATAGGAAGGAGCGAGATTCTACAACCTCTTTCTTGTATCTTTGACTCTAAAGCCAGAACTATGTGGTTGAAGCTGCCAGTCGGTTGTTTGAAAGTTGAATCCCTTGTTTAATTACATTTGCACCAGCTTTTTGGGTTTGAAAGTTTCATTTAGTGCTTGAGAGTTTATTTAACTCTTTTCTAGAAGTTAGAAGCTTAGCTAGGTGAGATTGCTTTCATCATGGCAGTGAGCATAGCAGTATACATGTAGACATGATGCTGGAGCAGTAGCTGAGAGCCACATCCTGATCTATGGGCAGAAAGAGAGAGAGAGACAGAGACAGAGACAGAGACAGAGACAGACAGAGACAGACAGAGAGAGAGACAGAGACACAGAGACAAAGTGGTCACCACTCTATTTCATTTAGCATCAGATTTTTCTTTAAACATTTGATCTCCTTGAGCACTGGACATAGCCCCATTATACTTACTTTCTAGTGCTCTTTTTCTTCTCAAACTATACATTTTACGTTTTTCCTTGCTCAGATTGCTTCTTTTCATTATAGATCTGCATAACAGTGACCACTAATAAGCACATGATAGAGTCAATAAGAGACTGTCTTGAAATCTCCTCTGCCAATACCATTACTTTAAAACTCTTCAACTTAGGTAGATTTTTTTTAGACAAGAGTAAAACTCAGTCACATTCTTTGGCAAAATAACACAAGAAAAGTCTTTAAGTTAGTTACAAGTGTTTTTCTCACCTGAAACCCTTGAGGTAGGTCCCCACATTGTTCTCTGCATCTCTCTCTCTCTCTCTTCCATGCTGCTATTAGGATAGTTCACTAAGCCACTTAAAGCACCCAACCAGTTTTCTAGTCCAAGGTCCCAAAGTCTTCCACAAACCCCCAACAAACAGCATGGTCAGGCTTATCGCAATACCCCTGGTACCAACTTCTTCCTTAGTCATATTCTATTGCTGAGAAGAGACAACATGACAAAGGCAAGCTTTATAAAAGAAAGCATTTTACTGGGGGCTTGCTTACACTTTCAGAGGGTTAGTCCATTTTCATCATGTCAGGGAGCATAGCAGCATATATACATACAGAAGTGATGCTGGAGCAGTAGCTGAGAACTACATCATCCTGATCTGTGGAGAGAGAGAGAGAGAGAGAGAGAGAGAGAGAGAGAGAGAGAGAGAGAGAGAGAGAGAGAGAGAGAGAAAGAGAAACACAGAACACAGACAGGGACTGACAGAGACAGACAGAGACAGGCAGAGACAGGCAGAGACAGGCAGATACAGACAGAGACAGATGACTCTAGATTTGTCATGGGCTTTTGTAATCTCAAAGCCTACCACCAGGTACACATTTCCTCCAACAAGGTCACAGTTCCTATACCTTTTAATCCTTTCTAATAGTGTAACTTCCTGATGACTAAAGTAAGCATTCAAATATATGAGCCCATGGAGGCATAATGATTTGTATATGCTTGGCCTAGGGAGTGGCACTATTAGAAGGTATAGCCTTGTTGAGATAGGTGTGTCGCTGTGGGTATGAGCGTTAACACCTTCATCCTAGCTGCCTGAAGTCAGTATTCTCCTAGCAGCCTTCAGATGAAGATGTGGAACTCTCAGATCCTCCTGAACCATGCCTGCCTGGAGGCTGCCATGCTCCACTTTGATGATAATGGACTGAACCTCTGAACCTATAAGCCTTTCCCAATGAAATGTTGTCCTTACAAGAGTTGCCTCAGCCATGGTGCCTGTTCATAACAGTAAAACCCTAAGACAGGGGGTCATTCTTATTCAAACCACAACAATAACTAACAGTCCTATGCAGCTATGACAAATCAACAATGAGCATGTGGCTATAACTCTATGAGGTAGTAGCATGCACATCTTGACAGTAAACAACGGCTCTCTGATTGGACTTAAGGCCTGCTCAATAAGAAAGAAACCATGTCTAGTTTCCTAAGTCCTGGAAAATTAGTAATTTCTCACTACTAGTGAAATCAGGATTGGAGAAGAATCTAATAAGTAAAAAAAAATATCACCAATTTGAATTTCAAGTTTACCCAAGTATCCTGTACTTTGTCTGATAATATTACCCTAAATTCACCCAGTTGTCATTCACACATATTCACCAATGTTTGGTGTATTCATTTAGTTGTGTTGTGCTATTTGCTGACACTGGACAAGGACAAGGAGGTGAAAGAATCCCCTGAGCAACTACCATTTCTTATTTGCTTCAGTCTCCAAGGGTAGCCTCAAGGACCTGCATGGCTTCTTAGACATGTAGAGTCTCAAGCCTGAGAGGAGTTGTTTGCATTAAAGTAATTGACACCCTTGGTCAGACACCTGTAAGTAAGGAATAATCTAACATTTCTTTTTATCTTTCTCAAAATGATGAATGATGCATTTAGAGTAGGGTTAGGTGGACAGAAAAAGTGAGCATAAAAGTGAGTTGGATTTCCCACCTGTCTCTTGCACCATCATCACCTTGCATGTTAGTTGCAATGCTGAGCTAGTGTTATGGTCTCAGCAATACAAGGCCATAGTTTTCACAAGGGTTGTGTTGTGCTGGCCATTATTGTGTCAGAATGAATGATTTCACAGTCCCACAAATCCTCTGTGCTCCACATAATTCTCCTTCCTCCTCCTGCTACTCTAGTTTGTTAAAAACCAGCAAACAAATAAGAAAGAAAGTAAAAGAAAATAATCTTTCTATAAGGGCAATTGTGTTTTCAGTGATGAAATGAATACAAAGATTAAATGATTTACCCAAGATTGCTAACCTGAGTTTTCAACTCAAGTCTGTCTTTCTTCCCAAGTTGGCTTTTCTAAGATGGCCAGACAAGGGATGTTGGTATTCTTTGAAATTTTGGTGATAGTTTCCATTGTGGTCCCTGTTGGGACTTCAGGAAGATGTGCCCTTTGACCTACTGAGAAGTCCATGGAGGACCAGCTCTTATGAGCTATACTGTAGTTGAACTTCCAGGATGAATTTCCCCATGAGTTGTTTTGTGCCTCATTCAAGTTAGTTACAATTTATAAATGGGAAAACTGAGACATGCTATCAACCCTGAATGAGTTTTCTAATTATCCATTAATCAACTGCTAATGGGCCTTAGCTGGTAGCCCTAGGCTTCTGATAGAGATCCAGCTGGCTGACGTGAAGGAGAAGCTGAATTACTGCTGCTGGCCTTATCAATGGGAAGCCTCAAGGTGTGGTGGAAAGTGTCTTTATTTTTCCTGCCCTGCCCTTTTCTCCTAGTGTTCCAGGACAGCCCTGGGGTATCTTGAGAGAAACCAAGGTAGTCAAGGCAGTGAGGAGCCAATCAAGGAGTGAGCTATTAGCAAGGAGAAGACATCAGCCAACAAATGGCCATTGTAGATTTACAAAATGGTGGGTATTGTGTTGAGTTTTATTGATCTTGTGAGGATGGATGGTGGAGGAATCAGTTAAGTAAAGATGTACAGATAGGAGAATTCACAGACTATGCATGAGAGAGGAAGTCATGAATCAGATGAACCTATAGGCTAGCAAAAGAGAATAGGAAGTTAACATTGCTGAGCACTATCTTAAAAGCATCTTTGAATTAATTAGCATTAAAGTGATGTATTAGGGGATAGGTTCTAGGTATCAAACCCAGGACCTTATACATATAAGGTAATGCTACCAACTGAGCAATATCTCTAAGATAGTTTAACAATGTAGTACTTCTAATAGTAGCCATGAGTACTTCTAATAATGCCATGAGTCATGTATCTATGATGTATACACTAGATCATCAAAATGGCCCCTGTAAATGGAGTTTTACTGTATCTATTTTATACATACTGAGGCTAAAAGTCACAGAAGTTCCTAGCACTGTGATCACTGGAATCCTGTTACTTTCCTGACCATAAGGCTTTTATACATATTCTGTGATGACTTTTGTCATTTCACTAGCTTATAGTTTTAGATGATGTAATACAGATACATATTTTAAAGATCAAAAGGAAAAGGAAATAAAATCCCATCCTGTGTTAGTAAAGACCCAACCAGGAGAATTATTTTAACAGATACAATTTAATATAAAGAACTGCTGTCTGGGAAATTAAGGATTTAAATAGCAAAATGATAATGCTAAGGTACGATAGGGATAAGACTGTAGGTAGTAGTTACTTATAGTACTGGCTTATAACAGGAAGAGCTGTCATTACAAAATATAACTATTGGGTAAAGACCTTCACAGAGCTGAAACTCAGACTCTGAGAAGGGATACTGATGCTGTCCCAGAGTTTTAAGGACCTCTTGCATTTACCTGTGGACAGATTGCTGAGGAAGGGCTTAGGTTTGCTGGTGCCACTGAGGAGGCACAATGACACAGATTCTGTGTTTAAAAAACAATGAGGAGTGCGTTGGATTTAACTGTTGCCCCTAAAATGACTGCTGCTTTCAGGGTGAACATGACTTCGCTCACACTATAGACTGGAAATAAAGATAAACCGAAATCAGGAAGAAACAATTCGTTCTTTAGGCCCTCCAAGTGTGCAGGGCTCTCATAGTGTCCCCGTTGGCTGAGTTCCACAGATAACTAGGTGTCCAAGCTGAAATGTTGCACAGAAGCCTGGTCCTGGCATCTCAAAGCATACCTTGTGGTGTACTGAAATGTAACTAACATTTAGCCTTTAAACACTTCTAACTAGTTTAACACTTTGAACTACCTTTATTAGTTTCCCCTGTCACTCCTAATCCTCTTTAATGGATTAGTATTGTAACAAGACTGATTGATTGTCTCAGTTCATAAATCATAAAAGCATTTCTTTACTCAAGCACACAGATCTGGTTCCTAGAACAGGAAAAGACATGTTCCTTAGTATCTTTTTTTTTTTTAAGATTTATTTATTCTACATAAATACATTGTTGTAGTTGTCTTCAGACACACCAGAACGGGGCATCAGATCTCATTACAGATGTTGTGAGCCACCATGTGGTTGCTGGGAATTGAACTCAGGACCTTCAGACCTCTGGAAGAGCAGTCAGTGCTCTTAACCATTGAGCAACCTCTCCAGCCCTGTTCCTTAGTATCTTAAGTCATGTCCTAAAGTATTCCTCTCAGTGGTCATGACTCTACTTTTGAGTTCCTTCACTACATTGAGTTCCACACTACCTTAGGGACCCTAGACTCAGTTCTTCCTTGCCATGTTCTCTCTCAGTACTTCATCTAACAGTTTTCACAACACATCTTTTTATTGTCCCACATCCAAGTCTAAATGGACATCCTTGTACCATTTTCTCTTATTGTGTACTTCATATATTTCTATATAACGTGCTTCACATGAATTTAAATTATTTAACATCTGTTTGCCCGTTAGATTTTGAGCTTCATTAGAGGAGAAATCCTGTTCATTTTGTTGTTTCGTACAAAGCACTGGCTCTGACATACGGTCACGATTCTGAAGCACTTGTTGAGCTTCAGACAAGGCTTTTCTGTAGTCCACACATTGTTGACTCTTCACATTGTCCTTTGGACACACAGGAGGGACTTCCTCTTCCATGCCTCAAACAATGGTGGGTAGACTTAAGCCTGGGTGAAATGTCATTGCCTCTCCATTTATAGAGACTACTCACATATGAGGTCATTTACAGATCTGATGGATTCTTTGGTGCATTTTCAAGGCTCTGATCTGAAACTGGTGTTGGACACCCTGGAATGGGCATTAGCCAGGCTGTAACCACAGCTACACATGTCAATAACAACCACATACCACAGAAAGGAGTAATGGAGAGCAAAGGCTATGGATTTCCTGGCTTTGGAACCCAGCCATACCATTATGCACATGACCTTAGGAAAGTTACTTATTCTTATTGTATTTAAGCTTATTGAGTATTCATATAAAGTTCAGTACTAACATAGTTGCCAATGGTAAGAAAGAAATTAAGACATTTATCTAGGTTGTCTGTCCACGGAAATATAAACACCCAATAAATCTCACTACTTGCCTCTCAGTTAACTCTTTGCCTGTCACAAACCACACCTACCTCCTGTCACTCACTTCCAAAATAGCTTATTGCACAGCGTCCTATAAGCTGAAATCTTTATTTTTAATCTCTATCACACAGGCTTCAGCCTGTCTGTCTTTTGCTCATTCTATTCCCAAGTATAACTCTCAAGTGTTTCCACCTCAAGGTGATTCTTGTACATTAATTTGGATCTTTTTTTTTTATGTCTTAATTTCCTTTTTGTTTATTATGTAATAGAATATGTTATGTGTTGATTAAATTTTTTTCATTAATGTTTTTATTCATTTTATACTTGGATCACAGCATCCCTTCCCTACTCACCTCTCTGTCCCACCCTCACACTAGCACCTCTTCCCCCTTCTCCTCCTCCTCCTCAGAGAATTGGATGCCCTGTGTAGGTACCAACAGGACTAAGGCATCTTCTCCCAGTGAGGCCAGACAAAACAGCCCAGCCAGGGGAAAAGGATCCACAGACAGGCAACAGGGTCAAGGACAACCCTCCACCCCTGTCCCATTTGTTGAGGAACCCACATGAGGACCAAGCCACACTTCTGCTACATTAATGTAGGAGGCCTAGTCCAGCCTGTGCATGCTCTTTGGTTGGTGGTTCAGTCTCTGTGAGCCCTCATGGACCCAGGTTAGTTTACTCTGTAGCTCTTCTTCTTTTTTTTTTTTTATTAACTTGAGTATTTCTTATGTACATTTCGGTGTTTATTCCCTTCCGGTTTCAGACAACCATCCCCTTCCTCCCCCCTTCCTTATGTGTTCCCCCCCTACCCTCCCCCCATTGCTGCCCTCCCCCCGACAGTCTAGTTCACTGTGGGTTCAGTCTTAGCAGGACCCAGGGCTTCCACCCCCCTTCCACTGGTGCTCTTGCTTTAGGCTATTCATTGCTACCTATGAGGTCAGAGTCCAGGGTCAGTCCATGTATAGTCTTTAGGTAGTGGCTTAGTCCCTGGAAGCTCTGGTTTGCTTGGTATTGTTGTGTACATATGGGGTCCAAGCCCCTTCAAGCCTTCCAGTATTTCTTCTCTGATTTCAACCGTGGGTCCTGCTCTCAGTCTCAGTGGTTTGTTGCTGGCATTCGCCTCTGTATTTGCTGTATTCTGGCTGTGTCTCTCAGGAGCGATCTACATCTGGCTCCTGTCGGTCTGCACTTCTTTGCTTCATCCATCTTGTCTAATTGGGTGGCTGTATATGTATGGGCCACATGTGGGGCAGGCTCTGAATGGGTGTTCCTTCAGTCTCTGTTTTAATCTTTGCCTCTCTCTTCCCTGCCAAGGGTATTC